>NW_028274704.1:0-95000 GCF_026936395.1 Plectropomus leopardus
GTCCTTCTCAATAACAGGAGATGGAAGAAAAGCCCCTGCAGCCACAACTAATGGCTGCACTAGAACAATCAAACAAAGGGGATGGAGATGACGCATCTGGCTCTGTCAAAGGGTGCTGGCCACGCCTATATTGCTTTGATCTCCCGTTGCTATGACCATGGCAGCACAGGTTGATGCAGCAGCCAGTAGCTCCTCAAATCCTTGCTACTTTTTTGCTGTATTTTTCCCTTTTTTTTCGTCACCTAACCCCTTCTGCCGAAACATGACTTTTCTATGATGGAAAAGCACTTATCAACATCAGGAAAAGTTTTGGACTGCACTTAGCAGAGTGGCTTGTGCCCAGTGGCAAGTCAGACCAGAGAGGGGAGACTAAACCGAAAGCCGAATGTAGCATCCTGCTACAAGGACAAAAGTAAGTTATTATTTTAAACTTAAATAAATCTGCCTTCTACCTTCTTCTACCCTTTCTGTGGCCAAAGCCCACGCGAATTCTGCTTGCACTTCATAGTTAATGGGCACTTAATGGGCGCCTAAGGTGCCACACCCACAAGTGAATTTGGGCCTGTGTTTTCTCTTCTAGTGCTGTAACAGCGCAGCTGCAGGGTCTTTTCCTTCTCCTGTTATTAAGGATGACAAGGTAAGCAACTAAAATTACTAGAAGCGATCATTTAACACTGAGGCATTGCAAAGCTCCTCTTGAAAATCTTTCACCCTCTAAGCTACATGTTCATGCTAAATTTGCTCTGTTCAGTGTAAGCTAGCAGCACATGGTGCCTATGTTCAGCATGGCTAATGTTAGCAAAGATGTTGTTACCATGTATTAGCATTGCCTTTGAACTAGATTAAAAACAGAGCCAAAAGGCAACATTGCTAATGCCAGATGCTCATAATAAAGGTTGCAAGATTCCGTGAATTTTCAAAGTTGGTAACAATAAACCTGGAATTTCGAAAAATTGAAGGTTGGCCTTTAACAGGGATTTTAAATATAGTTGGGGAAATATATATTTTAGTATAATCTTGACTAAAACAGATTTCATAGCACACTGCTCACTGCAGGAATATTGAGGCCACACCACCTGCATGCACTGTGCATTCCTCCATCACATGCACTGATGATGGTGGACATTTTTTGGGACCCAAGCTGACACAAGACACAGGTGAGGATTAAAGTGAAACAATAGTGCGATTTATTTACAATGGTGATAGAGCTGAGTAAGTAAATAAATAAATAAATATATTTAATGTATGATATTAATGTTTAACTTGCAAATATCACATGAAAATACAGTAGATAGCTAACTGATAAGTTAGATGCTAAATGTAAGCTATGGTAGCACCATTTCATTGACCATTTAAGAGGCTATCTTGTCATGATGCTAGCTACCTCGAATTTGATGCTGCTTTTTCTGCCTCCTGCAAGATGTTTTTCTGTTCATCAATTGTAAAATATTTTGAAGACCATTCCAGTTGTTTGGCTAAGGTAATTATTCACAGTTCATAATTTACCTGAACTTTTCTGCCCCTTTGCTACTACCTACTCACCATTACTCTCAGAGGGTTTTAGAATAGAATGCAATAGAATATGTTTAAGTGTTATTGGGCCAATTTGTAAACTAAAAGAGATGAGCATAATTTAAGATTATAGTGATCAATGACGCAGAAAATAATTAAAATACAACATATGGTTCTATTTTTTCATTTTTTTTCTATCAACACTCAACTCTAGCAAAGCTAGTTTAAGGTTGCCAGTTTGACTGAGTGCTGCTGCTGGCAACCAACACATTGATATATCCAATGCTTGAGGTCTCTAACATGACTATATTATATTGCAGTGTATGCGCAATATAATATATATAATAGTCAGGTATAGCTGGGATTATGTGAAGTGGTACATCTGATGTTGTTTTTATTTCGACTTATGTGTTTTTAATGTAATGGTATGATAACTGTTTTTATTGTAACTGTGGAACCATTATCTGTGCAGCGTTGAGAACAAGACAAATTTCCCTATGAGGACGATTAAGTATATTGTAATGCGTGTTTGTAGGTTACGGTAGGGAGTCTTTGTTATTTATGAGGGGGAAAGGGGTGCTGCAAAACTGGTAAGGCATTTTGGATACAGCATAAAATGGAGACATGCCAAATGGGTCTTAATGGGAAAACTATTGATATGATTTTCCTGCATGGAAGATAAAAGTGTGTTGCTCTCTCAAAAGCGACCCTGCCACTCCGTTTTACTGCACCTCCCAGTGGTCATTCAGCACCTTGACTTCTGTCACACAGCTCTCTGCACACTGTTGCAGGTTAGTTTAAACACACACACAGAGACGGCACTAGTAAAAATTAATAACGACTTATTTATCGCTTCTGACACAGGTCTGGTCTCTGTTTTAATCCTATTAGATCTCAGTGCTGCATTTGACACCATTGACCATCAAATCTTACTGCACAGACTTGAATCCTCAATTGGCCTTAAAGGAACGTCACTAGCCTGGTTTAGGTCATACTTATCAGATCGTTCCCAATTTGTTCACATCAATGATCAACCCTCCGCACATACAAAGGTCTGCTTTGGAGTGCCACAAGGTTCGGTGCTCGGACCAATCCTTTTCACTTTATATATGCTTCCTCTAGGCAACATAATTAGAAAACATTCCTTAAATTTCCATTGTTATGCTGATGATACGCAATTATATCTATCTATGAAACCAGATGAAACTGATCAGCTATCTAGACTTCAAACATGTCTTAAGGATGTAAAAGCCTGGATGAGCCGTAATTTCCTGATGTTGAATTCAGACAAAACTGAAGATATTGTTCTTGGCCCAAAACACCTCAGAAGCTCCTTTTCCAACAATTTAATTTCTCTAGATGGCATTACCTTGGCCTCTAGCACAACTGTAAGGAACCTCGGAGTTTTATTTGACCAGGATTTATCCTTTGCCTCCCATATAAAACAAACTTCAAGGACGGCTTTCTTTCACTTGCGTAACATCGCAAAAATTAGACATATCCTTTCCCAAACAGATGCTGAAAAATTAGTACATGCATTTGTCACCTCTAGGCTGGATTACTGTAATTCCCTATTATTTGGTTGCCCAAACAAATCTCTTAGGTCTCTCCAACTGGTGCAGAACGCTGCTGCTCGTGTTTTAACGGGAAGCAAGAAAAGGGATCATATTTCTCCTGTTTTAGCTTCTTTGCACTGGCTCCCTGTGAAATCCAGGATTGAATTTAAAATCCTCCTCCTTACTTATAAAGCTCTAAATGGTCAGGCTCCATCCTATCTGTCACAGCTCATAGTTCCTTACCAACCCTCAAGATCACTGCGCTCTGAAAACGCAGGGTTACTTGTGGTTCCCATAATTTCAAAAGTAGGTTAGGAACCAGAGCCTTCAGCTACCATGCTCCTCTCCTATGGAACCATCTTCCATTTTCGGTCAGGAGGCAGACACCGTTTCAACTTTTAAGGGTAGACTTAAGACCTTCCTCTTTGATAAAGCTTATAATTAGGGCTGGCTCAGGTTGCCTGGTCCAGCCCATAGTTAAACTGACATAGGTTTAACCTGCCGGGGACTTCCTCTGATATGCTGAGCTCCTTTCCTTCTCTCAATGCTGCCATCAGAAATCATGCATGTCTGTTTACTGCATTGCCATGTGCAAGCTTAACTTAGCTCTGTGATAGCCATGTGGTACTCTCACCACCTGGGGCTCGCGATTACAGAGCCTGGGTCTGTTGAACTGCACTACGCTAATCCCGTTGCCTCTCGGGAGCGTTCCTGCTCCCTTGTTTCCTAGTTTCCCTGGATCCTGGCCGTAACCTTGACTGTGCCTGACCGTGGTGATAGCTGTGCTGATGCTGCGACCCTGCCTTTGGTTGTGCTCGTGCTGTGGCTGTACTGATTCTGTGCCCCGCTCGCCCTGATCGTGGTCTGGTCCTGGTTGCGCCCGATGCTGTGATCTTGCCATTGGACAACTCCCTTTCACATATGCATGAGACTGTTACCATCTCTATCAACATCATCATAGAGAGCAATTACTAATTTCACACCTACCATTATTGTAATATGACATGCATCTGTTTCTATTGTTCTGTGCCCCCCCTCCCCTCTCCCCCTCTCTTTCTCTTTCCTTTTTGCCATGATTGTACTTCACTTGCTATTTACGACATCTATTGCTCGTCTGTCCGTCCTGGAAGAGGGATCCCTCACATTTATCTACCGCTCTTCCTGAGGTTTCTTCCTCTTTTTTTTCCCCGTTACAGGGGTTCTTTTTGGGGAGTTTTTCCTTGGGTGATGTGAGGGTCTAAGGGCAGAGGGATGTCGTACACTGTAAAGCCCTCTGAGGCAAACCTTGTTTTGTGATAATGGGCTATATAAATAAAACTGACTTGACTTGACTTGACACACACACACACACACACACACACACACACAGAGCTTGTGGATTTAAGGACATTCTATACTTTGACTATTTTAGAAATATTTTTACATTTTGTTGTCATAGCATAATCATTGTTATTTGAAAATTTTGTTTGCATTTTTAAGGCATCATTTACTATGACTTTTTACATGTTATACTACAGTATAACATTTCTCTACCATACTACGCTGAGATATTCTATACTTTGGGTTTTTTAAATTGTTTTTTTTTATTTTTAAATGTTGACGTACTTTTTGACATACTATATATCTCTCTCTCTATATATACACATAAAATATAACATTTTACAGAACAGTGTGAGTGTTAAAGTGTTAAAGGGGGAGAGAGAGGGGGAGACATGCATCAAAGGGCCGAGGCCGGACTCGCACCTGCGGTTGCTGCAGCAGGGACACAGCCTCTGTACATGTGGTTCTGCTCTATCCACTGAGCCACCAGGTGCCCAATAATATAGGATTTTTAATACATAGTACACACATAAGTTTTCGTACATCTTTATTTTATACTATAGTATGACGTCTTTATTTCTATGAGGGTTTTTTTTTTTTTTTGCATTTTTAAGCAATTCCATACAAAGACTTACTTTTTTTTTTTTTTTTTTTTTTTTTTTGCATTTTTTGCAGACATATTTTGATTTTTTTTCTATTTTGTATTATGTTTTAATTATATACTATACTATGATTTTCTTGTATTTTTTCATACAAACTTTATTGTGCTTTTTTTTGTGCAACGTATGAGCAACGTTACTATGACTTTTTTGGATTTGGATGAAATACTATGCTATTTATTTATTGCAAGACTTTTTGCAGTGTTATGACTTTCTATACTATGATGTTTTTCTCTTTTTACATTTTGAAGACATAGTATACTTTTACTTTTTTGTATTATACTATTGTCTGATATTTTATTACATACTATACAATGATTTCTTTCAGATTTTTATGACATGCTGTTTCTATTTTTTTCCTGTTTTGTGACATACTATACAATGATGTTTTTTCTTACTTTTATGAGATACTATACAATGTCTTTTCAAGTATTATGATGACATAAAATACTATGAATTTTTTCATTCATCATTTTGATGACATACTATGATTTTTTCCCCATTTTAAGACATAATACACTGTGCCTTTTTTCATGTGTATATCATACAATGGTGTAATGTTTCTATCACATACTATGATTTGTTTTTCAAAAAATGTTAAGACATACTATCATATGCTGTTTTTTTGCATTTTTAATGCAAACAACAACATGAAACCTTTTGCATTTTATGAGCCTGTGAAAGTATGATTCTGATATTTTTTCCTGATTATTATGACATATAATATATTTCCCCCCTTTTTTGGCATACAACACTTTAAGTTTTATTTCTACTTTTGTGACGCCCCTTTTAGTCATTATATATGACATACTATACCACCACTTTGTTTCTGAATTTTGATAACATACTATACCAGGGCTCCTTTAACTAAATATTCAAAGCTCCGAATCTGATCTCTATTCAAGGCCAAAGGTCCAGATTGTTTGGTGATAAGCAACTTATAAACTTGCTTATAGCTGATTGTCTCTGAAATCTCCTAACACTCTCCTTCCCCTCAAACAGGGCCTCAACTATCTTATTTAAACACTCCTTAACTCTGCATCAGAGAAGGACTTTTGTAATTGCCCAGCACCAAGGCAAGCTGGAGAGAGGCTTCAGTATCTCCTGCTGTGTCATAGGTGTCATTCTTTGTTCTCACCTAAGTATTCTGAGGATATTGCTATTTGAAATGTCTGTGCTTTCTGTCATAGTGGCATTTAACATTTCGACCCTTTTCCTCTTCCTCTCTTGTGCAATTTTCACAACAGCAGGGAGAATCGATTTGCTATAATCAAACCTGCCAGCTATTATTTTTAGTTATTACACAAGGGTGTAAAGTTTCTAAAATGTAGTGGAAGTATGAAGTTGAATTAAACAAAGCTGAATTAGATTTAAGTCAGCAGAAAATGAAAATACTCAGTACCTCAAAATTGTACTAAAGTGTTGTACTTGAATAAATTTACTTCGTTACATTCGACCACTAAACAATGGAGTTGGAGCACACTTTGCTGGATAAACTAAATAATGAAACCAAACCAAGCATCGTTTTCTGCATTTTATGGTCTGCCAAAAAAGTTGTGTAATTGGCGCATTTCGGAAAAATATATATGCCGATGCTGATATGCTCCGATATTGCTGTAAAAGGCTCATATTGGCTGATAATAGAGGTGAACTGAGAAATTGGTGGGGTTCTACCATATAGTGATGACATTTACCCCCTCCCCCACACACACACAAGTTTTTTTTTAAATAAACATACTATCACAGTGTTTCTGTTACATATTTGACTGTGACTTTTTTGTATTTACATCACTATTAGATTAGAACTTTTTTCTGCATTTGCAGCATATACTATACTATGACTTTTTTGAGATTATTATGACAAATTATTCTCAGATTTTTTGCACTTTTATTACATACTATACAATAATTTCTTTTCTGATTTTTGTTGCATACTCTTTAGAATGACTTTTTTGCATTTTGATAACATGCTATATTACTTTTTTTTTTTTAAAAAAAGACAGTATACTATGACTTTTCTTACTGTGTTATAATGTTTCTATAATGTACTAGACAATGAGGTTTTGTGTTTCTTTTTGCATTTTTAAGATTTACTTTACATACATACATAAAGTTTTTTCATATGATATGCCCATTTTTTGCATTTTTATGACATACTATACAATGTTTTCTGATCGTTATGACATGAAATATTTTGTCTTTTATGTATTGTTATACTATAATACTATATATTTTTTCTGCATTTTGATCACATACTATGTTATGATGTTTTCTCCATTTTAATATTGTACTAACATATGATGTTTCTATCACAGACTAAAACTACACCATGAGGCTTTTTTCCTTTTATAATATACTATAGTATGACTTGTTTCTGAATGACATACAATGTTATGACATTTTTCCCCTTTTACTACTACTTTAACTTTTTTTTTATGATGACACTTTACTCAGACTTTTTATTTTTATCATGACTTTTTTTCTGATTTTGATGATCTTTTTGCATTTTTTAAGGATTTTTTTTCTGCCTTTTTGTCTTTATTTATATGATAGTGTTAAGTGTAAGGGAAAGAGAGAGGGGATGACGTGCAGCAAAGGGTCCACCCTGGAATTGAACCCTCGGCTGCTGCGGCGAGGACGTAGCCTCTGCACGTGGGGTGCCTGCCCTACCAACTGAGCTACTGGGCACCTCACCTTTTTGCATTTTGATGACATACTACTTACTGACATATTACTGATATACTTTATACCACGTTTATAATATACAGTATTAATAGTGTTAAGTTCCTGTTATTACTATACTATGATTTTTATTTGAAAGACATACTATGACTATTTTTCAATTTCAAGACACTCAAGACATATTTTTATTTTGCATTTTCATGTCAAACTACACCATGAACCCTTCTGCATTTCTGACATACTATAGTATGACATTCTTTTGAGTTTAAGATATATAATACTGTCTTTTTTGTGTGTTTTGATGACATACTGTACTTTTTAAAATTTTTTTATTACAATCGACGCATATGTACAATTTGTTGACATGATACTATGACTTTTTTCATTGAAGTTTGATGACATAGTATACAATAACTTTTTTGTATCTAATAAAATACTATACTTTGATGTTTCTTCGTGTGTCTTGTTTTTGCATTTTGAAACAAACTACAGTGTTTCCCATAGAATGAAGTGTATGTGTGGCGGTATCTGATGACGTGGTGGTGAGGTTTTTTTCCCCCTATTTTATGGCATATTATAGTTTCACAATTATTTCTATTTTCATGACACTTGTCTCAGACATTTTTTTATTCTTATGACACACTAATAGGACTTCATTTTAATGATTTTTGCATTTTTAACATTCTATAATATGCATTTTTTAAGACAAACTACACCATGACCCTTTTGCATTTTTATGATATACTACAGATACTAGAATGATTTTTTTTCTGGTTTTTATGACAAACTTTATGTTGACTTTTTTATTGTAATTGTAATTGTAATTATTATTGTGATTTTTTTTTGCATTTTGATGACAAACTGCACTCTGACTAAACTTTTTGTCTGGTTTTTAACAAGTACAATAGTATGATTTCCTTCTGATTTTGATGATGACTTTTTTCGCACTTTAATTTAATTTTATAATTTTAACTTTTATTTTATATTTTCATTACACTTTACACAGACTTTTTAAATTGACTGGGACTTTTCTGACATTTTTCCATTTTAAGGACATACTAAACTATGACTCCTTTTTCCAACTGTATAATATCCTATAGTATATAGTATAGCTCTATTACCCATAAACTAGACCCCTTTTTTTATTTTGCATTTTCAAGAAATACTAAATATTATGACATTTTGAGACAAACTACACCATGAGCTCTTTTGCAAATTATATACATACTACACTTTGACTTTTCCTTTTGTTTTTTTCTTCTGATTTTTAGTGTTTATTTATAGTGTGCAAAAACTTTTTTTCAGATTTTCTTTTTTTTTTTTTACTGATTTTAATTTCAAATTATAATAAAATTATAGGATATATTCAGTAAAAATTCATTCAAATTTATTCTTTTTTTTTTTTTCATCATTTTCTCTAATTTTTATTTGTCTTCTGTGTTCCACGTAATTCCTTGAAGAATCCCTCTTCAGCCTGAGTTGATGGACTTTTTCAAGTCCTGGTCTCTGTCTCCATCCAGTGGTTCTCATGAGATACTGCCAAAGTAAGACTGAAACATAAATTTTAACCTATATACTTCCATGAGACATTTTTTGGTCAAATGATTGTTTTAAATTATAAGAATTTAATTTATTAAGAAGTGTTTTACAGGGTGGGGAAAATGTAAAATTCTCTGTTGCTAATTTCGTATCAAAGTGAAACAATTGTAAATTGTCGCTGCTAAAAACCCTTCCAAATGCATTATTTTTTATTGTCAATTAAAAAAGTGAAAGAGAATCGAAATAGGCTTTTTTCAGCAAAAGACATGTAAAGTCAAAATCTGCTCATAATCCTCACTGCATGACAGTTATTGACCAAAGAACATATTTTCTATCATATTAATCCATTTTCACATGTTTCTTGCATAGAGATGTGTTTCTCAGTCACTGTGGGCAAAAGAGGCAACTTTGATGAAAAATGCACTCAAAATGCTCTTTCGGCGCTTAGAGCCCTGAAATGCTGGTAACAGGCCCTTTTCAGCAAAAGACATGTAAAGTCAAAATCTGCTCATAATCCTCACTGTATGACATTTATTGACAAAAAAAAACACCTTTTCTATCATATTAATCCATTTTCACATATTTCTTGCATAGAGATGTGTTTCTCAGTCACTGTGGGCAAAAGAGGCAGCTTTGATGAAAAATGCACTCAAAATACTCTTTCGGCACTTAGAGCCCTGAAATGCTGGTAACAGGCCCTTTTCAGCAAAAGACATGTAAAGTCAAAATCTGCTCATAATCCTCACTGTATGACAGTTATTGACCATAAAACACCTTTTCCATCATATTAATCCATTTTCACATGTTTCTGGCACATCAATGTGTTTCTCAATAACTGCGGGCGAATCTTCAGTAAAAATTCATTCAAATTTATTCTTTTTTTCCCATTTTTTCATCATTTTCCCTAATTTTAATTAATAATTTATTAAGAAGTTATTTACAGGGTGGGGAAAATGTAAAATTCTCTGTTGCTAATTTCATAACAGAGTGAAACAATTGTAAAGTGGCGCTGCTAAAAACCCTTCCAAATGCATTATTTTTTATTGTCAAATTAAAAAAGTGAAAGAGAATCGAAATAGGCCTTTTTCAGCAAAAGACATGTAAAGTCAAAATCTGCTCATAATCCTCACTGTATGACAGTTATTGATAAAAAAAAACACCTTTTCTATCATATTAATCCATTTTCACATATTTCTTGCATAGAGATGTGTTTCTCAGTCACTGTGGGCAAAAGAGGCAGCTTTGATGAAAAACGCACTCAAAATGCTCTTTCGGCGCTTAGAGAGCCCAGAAATGGTGGAGACAGGCCCTTTTCAGCAAAAGACATGTAAAGTCAAAATCCTAACTGTATGACAGTTATTGACCAAAGAACACCTTTTCCATCATATTAATCCATTTTCACATGTTTCTGGCACATCAATGTGTTTCTCAATAACTGCTTGGCGAATCGGATATCTTCAGTAAAAATTCATTCAAATTTCTTCTTTTTTTTTTTCCATTTTTTCATCATTTTCCCTAATTTTAATTTGTCTTCTGTGTTCCAGGTAATTCCTTTAAGAATCCCTCTTCAGCCTGAGTTGATGGACTTTTTCAAGTCCTGGTCTCTGTCTCCATCCAGTGGTTCTCATGAGATACTGCCAAAGTAAGACTGAAAAATAAATTTTAACCTATACACTTCCATGAGACATTTTTTGGTCAAATGATTGTTTTAAATTATAAGAATTTAATTTATCAAGAAGTGTTTTACAGGGTGGGGAAAATGTAAAATTCTCTGTTGCTAATTTCATATCAGAGTGAAACAATCGTAAATTGGCGCTGCTAAAAACCCTTCCAAATGCATTATTTTTTATTGTCAAATTAAAAAAGTGAAAGAGAATGGAAATAGGCCTTTTTCAGAAAAGACATGTAAAGTCAAAATCTGCTCATAATCCTCACTGTATGACAGTTATTGACCAAAAAAACATATTTTCTACCATATTAATCCATTTTCACATGTTTCTTGCATAGAGATGTGTTTCTCAGTCACTGTGGGCAAAAGAGGCAGCTTTGATGAAAAATGCACTCAAAATGGTCTTTCGGCGCTTAGAGCCCTGAAATGCTGGTAACAGGCCCTTTTCAGCAAAAGACATGTAAAGTCAAAATCTGCTCATAATCCTCACTGTATGACATTTATTGACCAAAAAACATATTTTCTACCATATTAATCCATTTTCACATGTTTCTTGCATAGAGATGTGTTTCTCAGTCACTGTGGGCAAAAGAGGCAACTTTGATGAAAAATGCACTCAAAATGCTCTTTCGGCGCTTAGAGCCCTGAAATGCTGGTAACAGGCCCTTTTCAGCAAAAGACATGTAAAGTCAAAATCTGCTCATAATCCTCACTGTATGACATTTATTCACAAAAAAACCCCACCTTTTCTATCATATTAATCCATTTTCACATATTTCTTGCATAGAGATGTGTTTCTCAGTCACTGTGGGCAAAAGAGGCAGCTTTGATGAAAATGCACTCAAAATACTCTTTCGGCACTTAGAGCCCTGAAATGCTGGTAAAAGGCCCTTTTCAGCAAAAGACATGTAAAGTCAAAATCTGCTCATAATCCTCACTGTATGACAGTTATTGACCATAAAACACCTTTTCCATCATATTAATCCATTTTCACATGTTTCTGGCACATCAATGTGTTTCTCAATAACTGCGGGCGAATCTTCAGTAAAAATTCATTCAAATTTATTCTTTTTTCCCCATTTTTTCATCATTTTCCCTAATTTTAATTAATAATTTATTAAGAAGTTATTTACAGGGTGGGGAAAATGTAAAATTCTCTGTTGCTAATTTCATAACAGAGTGAAACAATTGTAAAGTGGCGCTGCTAAAAACCCTTCCAAATGCATTATTTTTTATTGTCAAATTAAAAAAGTGATAGAGAATCGAAATAGGCCTTTTTCAGCAAAAGACATGTAAAGTCAAAATCTGCTCATAATCCTCACTGTATGACATTTATTGACCAAAAAACATATTTTCTATCATATTAATCCATTTTCACATGTTTCTTGCATAGAGATGTGTTTCTCAGTCACTGTGGGCAAAAGAGGCAGCTTTGATGAAAAATGCACTCAAAATGGTCTTTCGTAGCTTAGAGCCCTGAAATGCTGGTAACAGGCCCTTTTCAGCAAAAGACATGTAAAGTCAAAATCTGCTCATAATCCTCACTGTATAACATTTACTGACAAAAAAACACCTTTTCTATCATATTAATCCATTTTCACATATTTCTTGCATAGAGATGTGTTTCTCAGTCACTGTCGGCAAAAGAGGCAGCTTTGATGAAAAACGCACTTAAAATCTGCTTTCGCGCTTAGAGAGCCCAGAAATGGTGGAGACAGGCCCTTTTCAGCAAAAGACATGTAAAGTCAAAATCCTAACTGTATGACAGTTATTGACCAAAGAACACCTTTTCCATCATATTAATCCATTTTCACATGTTTCTGGCACATCAATGTGTTTCTCAATAACTGCGGGCGAATCGGATATCTTCAGTAAAAATTCATTCAAATTTCTTCTTTTTTTTTTCCATTTTTTCATCATTTTCCCTAATTTTAATTTGTCTTCTGTGTTCCAGGTAATTCCTTTAAGAATCCCTCTTCAGCCTGAGTTGATGGACTTTTCAAGTCCTGGTCTCTGTCTCCATCCAGTGGTTCTCATGAGATACTGCCAAAGTAAGACTGAAAAATAAATTTTAACCTATACACTTCCATGAGACATTTTTTGGTCAAATGATTGTTTTAAATTATAAGAATTTAATTTATCAAGAAGTGTTTTTACAGGGTGGGGAAAATGTAAAATTCTCTGTTGCTAATTTCATATCAGAGTGAAACAATCGTAAATTGGCGCTGCTAAAAACCCTTCCAAATGCATTATTTTTATTGTCAAATTAAAAAGTGAAAGAGAATGGAAATAGGCCTTTTCAGAAAAGACATGTAAAGTCAAAATCTGCTCATAATCCTCACTGTATGACAGTTATTGACCAAAAAACATATTTTCTATCATATTAATCCATTTTCACGTTTCTTGCATAGAGATGTGTTTCTCAGTCACTGTGGGCAAAAGAGGCAACTTTGATGAAAAATGCACTCAAAATGCTCTTTCAGCGCTTAGAGCCCTGAAATGCTGGTAACAGGCCCTTTTCAGCAAAAGACATGTAAAGTCAAAATCTGCTCATAATCCTCACTGTATGACATTTATTGACAAAAAAAACCCACCTTTTCTATCATATTAATCCATTTTCACATATTTCTTGCATAGAGATGTGTTTCTCAGTCACTGTGGGCAAAAGAGGCAGCTTTGATGAAAAATGCACTCAAAATACTCTTTCGGCACTTAGAGCCCTGAAATGCTGGTAAAAGGCCCTTTTCAGCAAAAGACATGTAAAGTCAAAATCTGCTCATAATCCTCACTGTATGACAGTTATTGACCATAAAACACCTTTTCCATCATATTAATCCATTTTCACATGTTTCTGGCACATCAATGTGTTTCTCAGTAACTGCGGGCGAATCTTCAGTAAAATTCATTCAAATTTATTCTTTTTTCCCATTTTTCATCATTTTCCCTAATTTTAATTAATAATTTATTAAGAAGTTATTTACAGGGTGGGGAAAATGTAAAATTCTCTGTTGCTAATTTCATAACAGAGTGAAACAATTGTAAAGTGGCGCTGCTAAAACCCTTCCAAATGCATTATTTTTATTGTCAAATTAAAAAAGTGAAAGAGAATCGAAATAGGCCTTTTTCAGCAAAAGACATGTAAAGTCAAAATCTGCTCATAATCCTCACTGTATGACATTTATTGACAAAAAACACCGTTTCTATCATATTAATCCATTTTCACATATTTCTTGCATAGAGATGTGTTTCTCAGTCACTGTCGGCAAAAGAGGCAGCTTTGATGAAAAACGCACTTAAAATCTGCTTTTCGCTTAGAGAGCCCAAAATGGTGGAGACAGGCCCTTTTCAGCAAAAGACATGTAAAGTCAAAATCCTAACTGTATGACAGTTATTGACCAAAGAACACCTTTTCCATCATATTAATCCATTTTCACATGTTTCTGGCACATCAATGTGTTTCTCAATAACTGCGGCGAATCGGATATCTTCAGTAAAAATTCATTCAAATTTCTTCTTTTTTTTCCATTTTTCATCATTTTCCCTAATTTTAATTTGTCTTCTGTGTTCCAGGTAATTCCTTTAAGAATCCCTCTTCAGCCTGAGTTGATGGACTTTTCAAGTCCTGGTCTCTGTCTCCATCCAGTGGTTCTCATGAGATACTGCCAAAGTAAGACTGAAATATAAATTTTAACCTATACACTTCCATGAGACATTTTTGGTCAAATGATTGTTTTAAATTATAAGAATTTAATTTATCAAGAAGTGTTTTACAGGGTGGGGAAAATGTAAAATTCTCTGTTGCTAATTTCATATCAGAGTGAAACAATCGTAAATTAGGCTGCTAAAAACCCTTCCAAATGCATTATTTTTTATTGTCAAATTAAAAAGTGAAAGAGAATGGAAATAGGCCTTTTCAGAAAAGACATGTAAAGTCAAAATCTGCTCATAATCCTCACTGTATGACAGTTATTGACCAAAAAAACATATTTTCTACCATATTAATCCATTTTCACATGTTTCTTGCATAGAGATGTGTTTCTCAGTCACTGTGGGCAAAAGAGGCAACTTTGATGAAAAATGCACTCAAAATGCTCTTTCGGCGCTTAGAGCCCTGAAATGCTGGTAACAGGCCCTTTTCAGCAAAAGACATGTAAAGTCAAAATCTGCTCATAATCCTCACTGTATGACATTTATTGACAAAAAAACCCACCTTTTCTATCATATTAATCCATTTTCACATATTTCTTGCATAGAGATGTGTTTCTCAGTTACTGTGGGCAAAAGAGGCAGCTTTGATGAAAAATGCACTCAAAATACTCTTTCGGCACTTAGAGCCCTGAAATGCTGGTAAAAGGCCCTTTTCAGCAAAAGACATGTAAAGTCAAAATCTGCTCATAATCCTCACTGTATGACAGTTATTGACCATAAAACACCTTTTCCATCATATTAATCCATTTTCACATGTTTCTGGCACATCAATGTGTTTCTCAGTAACTTTCGGGAATCGGATATCTTCAGTAAAAATTCATTCAAATTTATTCTTTTTTTCCCATTTTTTCATCATTTTCCCTAATTTTAATTAATAATTTATTAAGAAGTTATTTACAGGGTGGGGAAAATGTAAAATTCTCTGTTGCTAATTTCATAACAGAGTGAAACAATTGTAAAGTGGCGCTGCTAAAAACCCTTCCAAATGCATTATTTTTTATTGTCAAATTAAAAAAGTGAAAGAGAATCGAAATAGGCCTTTTTCAGCAAAAGACATGTAAAGTCAAAATCTGCTCATAATCCTCACTGTATGACATTTATTGACAAAAAAAAACACCTTTTCTATCATATTAATCCATTTTCACATATTTCTTGCATAGAGATGTGTTTCTCAGTCACTGTGGGCAAAAGAGGCAGCTTTGATGAAAAACGCACTCAAAATGCTCTTTCGGCGCTCAGAGAGCCCAAAATGGTGGAGACAGGCCCTTTTCAGCAAAAGACATGTAAAGTCAAAATCTGCTCATAATCCTCACTGTATGACATTTATTGACCAAAAAACATATTTTCTACCATATTAATCCATTTTCACATGTTTCTTGCATAGAGATGTGTTTCTCAGTCACTGTGGGCAAAAGAGGCAACTTTGATGAAAAATGCACTCAAAATGCTCTTTCGGCGCTTAGAGCCCTGAAATGCTGGTAACAGGCCCTTTTCAGCAAAAGACATGTAAAGTCAAAATCTGCTCATAATCCTCACTGTATGACATTTATTGACCAAAAAACATATTTTCTATCATATTAATCCATTTTCACATATTTCTTGCATAGAGATGTGTTTCTCAGTCACTGTGGGCAAAAGAGGCAGCTTTGATGAAAAACGCACTTAAAATCTGCTTTCGGCGCTTAGAGAGCCCAGAAATGGTGGAGACAGGCCCTTTTCAGCAAAAGACATGTAAAGTCAAAATCCTAACTGTATGACAGTTATTGACCAAAGAACACCTTTTCCATCATATTAATCCATTTTCACATGTTTCTGGCACATCAATGTGTTTCTCAATAACTGCGGGCGAATCGGATATCTTCAGTAAAAATTCATTCAAATTTCTTCTTTTTTTTTTCCATTTTTTCATCATTTTCCCTAATTTTAATTTGTCTTCTGTGTTCCAGGTAATTCCTTTAAGAATCCCTCTTCAGCCTGAGTTGATGGACTTTTTCAAGTCCTGGTCTCTGTCTCCATCCAGTGGTTCTCATGAGATACTGCCAAAGTAAGACTGAAATATAAATTTTAACCTATACACTTCCATGAGACATTTTTTGGTCAAATGATTGTTTTAAATTATAAGAATTTAATTTATCAAGAAGTGTTTTACAGGGTGGGGAAAATGTAAAATTCTCTGTTGCTAATTTCATATCAGAGTGAAACAATCGTAAATTAGGCGCTGCTAAAAACCCTTCCAAATGCATTATTTTTTATTGTCAAATTAAAAAAGTGAAAGAGAATGGAAATAGGCCTTTTTCAGAAAAGACATGTAAAGTCAAAATCTGCTCATAATCCTCACTGTATGACAGTTATTGACCAAAAAACATATTTTCTACCATATTAATCCATTTTCACATGTTTCTTGCATAGAGATGTGTTTCTCAGTCACTGTGGGCAAAAGAGGCAACTTTGATGAAAAATGCACTCAAAATGCTCTTTCAGCGCTTAGAGCCCTGAAATGCTGGTAACAGGCCCTTTTCAGCAAAAGACATGTAAAGTCAAAATCTGCTCATAATCCTCACTGTATGACATTTATTGACAAAAAAACCCCACCTTTTCTATCATATTAATCCATTTTCACATATTTCTTGCATAGAGATGTGTTTCTCAGTTACTGTGGGCAAAAGAGGCAGCTTTGATGAAAATGCACTCAAAATACTCTTTCGGCACTTAGAGCCCTGAAATGCTGGTAAAAGGCCCTTTTCAGCAAAAGACATGTAAAGTCAAAATCTGCTCATAATCCTCACTGTATGACAGTTATTGACCATAAAACACCTTTTCCATCATATTAATCCATTTTCACATGTTTCTGGCACATCAATGTGTTTCTCAATAACTGCGGGCGAATCTTCAGTAAAAATTCATTCAAATTTATTCTTTTTTTCCCATTTTTTCATCATTTTCCCTAATTTTAATTAATAATTTATTAAGAAGTTATTTACAGGGTGGGAAAATGTAAAATTCTCTGTTGCTAATTTCATAACAGAGTGAAACAATTGTAAAGTGGCTGCTAAAAACCCTTCCAAATGCATTATTTTTTATTGTCAAATTAAAAAGTGAAAGAGAATCGAAATAGGCCTTTTTCAGCAAAAGACATGTAAAGTCAAAATCTGCTCATAATCCTCACTGTATGACATTTATTGACAAAAAACCCCATTTCTATCATATTAATCCATTTTCACATATTTCTTGCATAGAGATGTGTTTCTCAGTCACTGTGGGCAAAAGAGGCAGCTTTGATGAAAAATGCACTCAAAATGCTCTTTCGGGCGCTCAGAGAGCCCAAAATGGTGGAGACAGGCCCTTTTCAGCAAAAGACATGTAAAGTCAAAATCTGCTCATAATCCTCACTGTATGACATTTATTGACCAAAAAACATATTTTCTATCATATTAATCCATTTTCACATATTTCTTGCATAGAGATGTGTTTCTCAGTCACTGTGGGCAAAAGAGGCAGCTTTGATGAAAAACGCACTTAAAATCTGCTTTCGGCGCTTAGAGAGCCCAGAAATGGTGGAGACAGGCCCTTTTCAGCAAAAGACATGTAAAGTCAAAATCCTAACTGTATGACAGTTATTGACCAAAGAACACCTTTTCCATCATATTAATCCATTTTCACATGTTTCTGACACATCAATGTGTTTCTCAATAACTGCGGGCGAATCGGATATCTTCAGTAAAAATTCATTCAAATTTCTTCTTTTTTTCCATTTTTCATCATTTTCCCTAATTTTAATTTGTCTTCTGTGTTCCAGGTAATTCCTTTAAGAATCCCTCTTCAGCCTGAGTTGATGGACTTTTTCAAGTCCTGGTCTCTGTCTCCATCCAGTGGTTCTCATGAGATACTGCCAAAGTAAGACTGAAATATAAATTTTAACCTATACACTTCCATGAGACATTTTTTGGTCAAATGATTGTTTTAAATTATAAGAATTTAATTTATCAAGAAGTGTTTTACAGGGTGGGGAAAATGTAAAATTCTCTGTTGCTAATTTCATATCAGAGTGAAACAATCGTAAATTGGCGCTGCTAAAAACCCTTCCAAATGCATTATTTTTTATTGTCAAATTAAAAAAGTGAAAGAGAATGGAAATAGGCCTTTTTCAGAAAAGACATGTAAAGTCAAAATCTGCTCATAATCCTCACTGTATGACAGTTATTGACCAAAAAAACATATTTTCTACCATATTAATCCATTTTCACATGTTTCTTGCATAGAGATGTGTTTCTCAGTCACTGTGGGCAAAAGAGGCAACTTTGATGAAAAATGCACTCAAAATGCTCTTTCGGCGCTTAGAGCCCTGAAATGCTGGTAACAGGCCCTTTTCAGCAAAAGACATGTAAAGTCAAAATCTGCTCATAATCCTCACTGTATGACAGTTATTGACCATAAAACACCTTTTCCATCATATTAATCCATTTTCACATGTTTCTGGCACATCAATGTGTTTCTCAATAACTGCGGGCGAATCTTCAGTAAAAATTCATTCAAATTTATTCTTTTTTCCCCATTTTTTCATCATTTTCCCTAATTTTAATTAATAATTTATTAAGAAGTTATTTACAGGGTGGGGAAAATGTAAAATTCTCTGTTGCTAATTTCATAACAGAGTGAAACAATTGTAAAGTGGCGCTGCTAAAAACCCTTCCAAATGCATTATTTTTTATTGTCAAATTAAAAAAGTGATAGAGAATCGAAATAGGCCTTTTTCAGCAAAAGACATGTAAAGTCAAAATCTGCTCATAATCCTCACTGTATGACATTTATTGACCAAAAAACATATTTTCTATCATATTAATCCATTTTCACATGTTTCTTGCATAGAGATGTGTTTCTCAGTCACTGTGGGCAAAAGAGGCAGCTTTGATGAAAAATGCACTCAAAATGCTCTTTCGGCGCTTAGAGCCCTGAAATGCTGGTAACAGGCCCTTTTCAGCAAAAGACATGTAAAGTCAAAATCTGCTCATAATCCTCACTGTATGACATTTATTGACCAAAAAACATATTTTCTATCATATTAATCCATTTTCACATATTTCTTGCATAGAGATGTGTTTCTCAGTCACTGTCGGCAAAAGAGGCAGCTTTGATGAAAAACGCACTTAAAATCTGCTTTCGGCGCTTAGAGAGCCCAGAAATGGTGGAGACAGGCCCTTTTCAGCAAAAGACATGTAAAGTCAAAATCCTAACTGTATGACAGTTATTGACCAAAGAACACCTTTTCCATCATATTAATCCATTTTCACATGTTTCTGGCACATCAATGTGTTTCTCAATAACTGCGGGCGAATCGGATATCTTCAGTAAAAATTCATTCAAATTTCTTCTTTTTTTTTTTCCATTTTTTCATCATTTTCCCTAATTTTAATTTGTCTTCTGTGTTCCAGTTAATTCCTTTAAGAATTCCTCTTCAGCCTGAGTTGATGGACTTTTTCAAGTCCTGGTCTCTGTCTCCATCCAGTGGTTCTCATGAGATACTGCCAAAGTAAGACTGAAATATAAATTTTAACCTATACACTTCCATGAGACATTTTTGGTCAAATGATTGTTTTAAATTATAAGAATTTAATTTATCAAGAAGTGTTTTACAGGGTGGGGAAAATGTAAAATTCTCTGTTGCTAATTTCATATCAGAGTGAAACAATCGTAAATTGGCGCTGCTAAAAACCCTTCCAAATGCATTATTTTTTATTGTCAAATTAAAAAAGTGAAAGAGAATGGAAATAGGCCTTTTTCAGAAAAGACATGTAAAGTCAAAATCTGCTCATAATCCTCACTGTATGACAGTTATTGACCAAAAAAACATATTTTCTACCATATTAATCCATTTTCACATGTTTCTTGCATAGAGATGTGTTTCTCAGTCACTGTGGGCAAAAGAGGCAACTTTGATGAAAAATGCACTCAAAATGCTCTTTCGGCGCTTAGAGCCCTGAAATGCTGGTAACAGGCCCTTTTCAGCAAAAGACATGTAAAGTCAAAATCTGCTCATAATCCTCACTGTATGACATTTATTGACAAAAAAACCCCACCTTTTCTATCATATTAATCCATTTTCACATATTTCTTGCATAGAGATGTGTTTCTCAGTCACTGTGGGCAAAAGAGGCAGCTTTGATGAAAAATGCACTCAAAATACTCTTTCGGCACTTAGAGCCCTGAAATGCTGGTAAAAGGCCCTTTTCAGCAAAAGACATGTAAAGTCAAAATCTGCTCATAATCCTCACTGTATGACAGTTATTGACCATAAAACACCTTTTCCATCATATTAATCCATTTTCACATGTTTCTGGCACATCAATGTGTTTCTCAATAACTGCGGGCGAATCTTCAGTAAAAATTCATTCAAATTTATTCTTTTTTTCCCATTTTTTCATCATTTTCCCTAATTTTAATTAATAATTTATTAAGAAGTTATTTACAGGGTGGGGAAAATGTAAAATTCTCTGTTGCTAATTTCATAACAGAGTGAAACAATTGTAAAGTGGCGCTGCTAAAAACCCTTCCAAATGCATTATTTTTATTGTCAAATTAAAAAGTGAAAGAGAATCGAAATAGGCCTTTTCAGCAAAAGACATGTAAAGTCAAAATCTGCTCATAATCCTCACTGCATGACATTTATTGACCAAAAACATATTTTCTATCATATTAATCCATTTTCACATGTTTCTTGCATAGAGATGTGTTTCTCAGTCACTGTGGGCAAAAGAGGCAGCTTTGATGAAAAATGCACTCAAAATGGTCTTTCGGCGCTTAGAGCCCTGAAATGCTGGTAACAGGCCCTTTTCAGCAAAAGACATGTAAAGTCAAAATCTGCTCATAATCCTCACTGTATAACATTTATTGACAAAAAAAACACCTTTTCTATCATATTAATCCATTTTCACATATTTCTTGCATAGAGATGTGTTTCTCAGTCACTGTGGGCAAAAGAGGCAGCTTTGATGAAAAACGCACTTAAAATCTGCTTTCGGCGCTTAGAGAGCCCAGAAATGGTGGAGACAGGCCCTTTTCAGCAAAAGACATGTAAAGTCAAAATCCTAACTGTATGACAGTTATTGACCAAAGAACACCTTTTCCATCATATTAATCCATTTTCACATGTTTCTGGCACATCAATGTGTTTCTCAATAACTGCTTGGGCGAATCGGATATCTTCAGTAAAAATTCATTCAAATTTCTTCTTTTTTTTCCCATTTTTCATCATTTTCCCTAATTTTAATTTGTCTTCTGTGTTCCAGGTAATTCCTTTAAGAATCCCTCTTCAGCCTGAGTTGATGGACTTTTTCAAGTCCTGGTCTCTGTCTCCATCCAGTGGTTCTCATGAGATACTGCCAAAGTAAGACTGAAATATAAATTTTAACCTATACACTTCCATGAGACATTTTTTGGTCAAATGATTGTTTTAAATTATAAGAATTTAATTTATCAAGAAGTGTTTTACAGGGTGGGGAAAATGTAAAATTCTCTGTTGCTAATTTCATATCAGAGTGAAACAATCGTAAATTGGCGCTGCTAAAAACCCTTCCAAATGCATTATTTTTTATTGTCAAATTAAAAAAGTGAAAGAGAATGGAAATAGGCCTTTTTCAGAAAAGACATGTAAAGTCAAAATCTGCTCATAATCCTCACTGTATGACAGTTATTGACCAAAAAAACATATTTTCTACCATATTAATCCATTTTCACATGTTTCTTGCATAGAGATGTGTTTCTCAGTCACTGTGGGCAAAAGAGGCAACTTTGATGAAAAATGCACTCAAAATGCTCTTTTCGGTAGCTTAGAGCCCTGAAATGCTGGTAACAGGCCCTTTTCAGCAAAAGACATGTAAAGTCAAAATCTGCTCATAATCCTCACTGTATGACATTTATTGACAAAAAAACCCACCTTTTCTATCATATTAATCCATTTTCACATATTTCTTGCATAGAGATGTGTTTCTCAGTTACTGTGGGCAAAAGAGGCAGCTTTGATGAAAAATGCACTCAAAATACTCTTTCGGCACTTAGAGCCCTGAAATGCTGGTAAAAGGCCCTTTTCAGCAAAAGACATGTAAAGTCAAAATCTGCTCATAATCCTCACTGTATGACAGTTATTGACCATAAAACACCTTTTCCATCATATTAATCCATTTTCACATGTTTCTGGCACATCAATGTGTTTCTCAATAACTGCGGGCGAATCTTCAGTAAAAATTCATTCAAATTTATTCTTTTTTTCCCATTTTTTCATCATTTTCCCTAATTTTAATTAATAATTTATTAAGAAGTTATTTACAGGGTGGGGAAAATGTAAAATTCTCTGTTGCTAATTTCATAACAGAGTGAAACAATTGTAAAGTGGCGCTGCTAAAAACCCTTCCAAATGCATTATTTTTATTGTCAAATTAAAAAAGTGAAAGAGAATCGAAATAGGCCTTTTTCAGCAAAAGACATGTAAAGTCAAAATCTGCTCATAATCCTCACTGTATGACATTTATTGACAAAAAAAAAACACCTTTTCTATCATATTAATCCATTTTCACATATTTCTTGCATAGAGATGTGTTTCTCAGTCACTGTGGGCAAAAGAGGCAGCTTTGATGAAAAACGCACTTAAAATCTGCTTTCGGCGCTTAGAGAGCCCAGAAATGGTGGAGACAGGCCCTTTTCAGCAAAAGACATGTAAAGTCAAAATCCTAACTGTATGACAGTTATTGACCAAAGAACACCTTTTCCATCATATTAATCCATTTTCACATGTTTCTGGCACATCAATGTGTTTCTCAATAACTGCGGCGAATCGGATATCTTCAGTAAAAATTCATTCAAATTTCTTCTTTTTTTCCATTTTTCATCATTTTCCCGAATTTTAATTTGTCTTCTGTGTTCCAGGTAATTCCTTTAAGAATCCCTCTTCAGCCTGAGTTGATGGACTTTTTCAAGTCCTGGTCTCTGTCTCCATCCAGTGGTTCTCATGAGATACTGCCAAAGTAAGACTGAAATATAAATTTTAACCTATACACTTCCATGAGACATTTTTTGGTCAAATGATTGTTTTAAATTATAAGAATTTAATTTATCAAGAAGTGTTTTACAGGGTGGGGAAAATGTAAAATTCTCTGTTGCTAATTTCATATCAGAGTGAAACAATCGTAAATTGGCGCTGCTAAAAACCCTTCCAAATGCATTATTTTTTATTGTCAATTAAAAAAGTGAAAGAGAATCGAAATAGGCTTTTTTCAGCAAAAGACATGTAAAGTCAAAATCTGCTCATAATCCTCACTGTATGACAGTTATTGACCAAAAAACATATTTTCTATCATATTAATCCATTTTCACATGTTTCTTGCATAGAGATGTGTTTCTCAGTCACTGTGGGCAAAAGAGGCAACTTTGATGAAAAATGCACTCAAAATGCTCTTTCGGCGCTTAGAGCCCTGAAATGCTGGTAACAGGCCCGTTTCAGCAAAAGACATGTAAAGTCAAAATCTGCTCATAATCCTCACTGTATAACATTTACTGACAAAAAAACACCTTTTCTATCATATTAATCCATTTTCACATATTTCTTGCATAGAGATGTGTTTCTCAGTCACTGTGGGCAAAAGAGGCAGCTTTGATGAAAAATGCACTCAAAATGCTCTTCGGGCGCTTAGAGCCCTGAAATGCTGGTAACAGGCCCGTTTCAGCAAAAGACATGTAAAGTCAAAGTCTGCTCATAATCCTCACTGTATGACATTTATTGACAAAAAAAACACCTTTTCTACCATATTAATCAATTTTCACATATTTCTTGCATAGAGATGTGTTTCTCAGTCACTGTGGGCAAAAGAAAGCTTTGATGAAAACTCACTCAAAATGCTCTTTCGGCGCTTAGAGCCCTGAAATGCTGGTAACAGGCCCTTTTCAGCAAAAGACATGTAAAGTCAAAATCTGCTCATAATCCTCACTGTATGACATTTATTGACAAAAAAAAAACACCTTTTCTATCATATTAATCCATTTTCACATATTTCTTGCATAGAGATGTGTTTCTCAGTCACTGTCGGCAAAAGAGGCAGCTTTGATGAAAAATGCACTCAAAATACTCTTTCGGCACTTAGAGCCCTGAAATGCTGGTAAAAGGCCCTTTTCAGCAAAAGACATGTAAAGTCAAAATCTGCTCATAATCCTCACTGTATGACAGTTATTGACCATAAAACACCTTTTCCATCATATTAATCCATTTTCACATGTTTCTGGCACATCAATGTGTTTCTCAATAACTGCGGGCGAATCTTCAGTAAAAATTCATTCAAATTTATTCTTTTTTTCCCATTTTTTCATCATTTTCCCTAATTTTAATTAATAATTTATTAAGAAGTTATTTACAGGGTGGGGAAAATGTAAAATTCTCTGTTGCTAATTTCATAACAGAGTGAAACAATTGTAAAGTGGCGCTGCTAAAAACCCTTCCAAATGCATTATTTTTTATTGTCAAATTAAAAAAGTGAAAGAGAATTGAAATAGGCCTTTTTCAGCAAAAGACATGTAAAGTCAAAATCTGCTCATAATCCTCACTGTATGACATTTATTGACAAAAAACACCGTTTCTATCATATTAATCCATTTTCACATATTTCTTGCATAGAGATGTGTTTCTCAGTCACTGTCGGCAAAAGAGGCAGCTTTGATGAGAAACGCACTCAAAATGCTCTTTCGGCGCTCAGAGAACCCAAAATGGTGGAGACAGGCCCTTTTCAGCAAAAGACATGTAAAGTCAAAATCTGCTCATAATCCTCACTGTATGACATTTATTGACCAAAAAACATATTTTCTATCATATTAATCCATTTTCACATATTTCTTGCATAGAGATGTGTTTCTCAGTCACTGTCGGCAAAAGAGGCAGCTTTGATGAAAAACGCACTTAAAATCTGCTTTCGGCGCTTAGAGAGCCCAGAAATGGTGGAGACAGGCCCTTTTCAGCAAAAGACATGTAAAGTCAAAATCCTAACTGTATGACAGTTATTGACCAAAGAACACCTTTTCCATCATATTAATCCATTTTCACATGTTTCTGGCACATCAATGTGTTTCTCAATAACTGCGGGCGAATCGGATATCTTCAGTAAAAATTCATTCAAATTTCTTCTTTTTTTTCCATTTTTTCATCATTTTCCCTAATTTTAATTTGTCTTCTGTGTTCCAGGTAATTCCTTTAAGAATCCCTCTTCAGCCTGAGTTGATGGACTTTTTTCAAGTCCTGGTCTCTGTCTCCATCCAGTGGTTCTCATGAGATACTGCCAAAGTAAGACTGAAATATAAATTTTAACCTATACACTTCCATGAGACATTTTTGGTCAAATGATTGTTTTAAATTATAAGAATTTAATTTATCAAGAAGTGTTTTACAGGGTGGGGAAAATGTAAAATTCTCTGTTGCTAATTTCATATCAGAGTGAAACAATCGTAAATTGGCGCTGCTAAAAACCCTTCCAAATGCATTATTTTTTATTGTCAAATTAAAAAAGTGAAAGAGAATGGAAATAGGCCTTTTTCAGAAAAGACATGTAAAGTCAAAATCTGCTCATAATCCTCACTGTATGACAGTTATTGACCAAAAAAACATATTTTCTACCATATTAATCCATTTTCACGTTTCTTGCATAGAGATGTGTTTCTCAGTCACTGTGGGCAAAAGAGGCAACTTTGATGAAAAATGCACTCAAAATGCTCTTTCGGCGCTTAGAGCCCTGAAATGCTGGTAACAGGCCCTTTTCAGCAAAAGACATGTAAAGTCAAAATCTGCTCATAATCCTCACTGTATGACATTTATTGACAAAAACCCACCTTTTCTATCATATTATTCCTTTTTCACATCTTTTTTGCATAGAGCTGTGTTTCTCAGTTACTGTGAGCTAAAGAGTCACCTTTCATGAAAAATGCACTCAAAATACTCTTTCGGCACTTAGAGCCCTGAAATGCTGGTAAAAGGCCCTTTTCAGCAAAAGACATGTAAAGTCAAAATCTGCTCATAATCCTCACTGTATGACAGTTATTGACCATAAAACACCTTTTCCATCATATTAATCCATTTTCACATGTTTCTGGCACATCAATGTGTTTCTCAGTAACTGCGGGCGAATCTTCAGTAAAAATTCATTCAAATTTATTCTTTTTTTCCCATTTTTTCATCATTTTCCCTAATTTTAATTAATAATTTATTAAGAAGTTATTTACAGGGTGGGGAAAATGTAAAATTCTCTGTTGCTAATTTCATAACAGAGTGAAACAATTGTAAAGTGGCGCTGCTAAAAACCCTTCCAAATGCATTATTTTTTATTGTCAAATTAAAAAAGTGAAAGAGAATCGAAATAGGCCTTTTTCAGCAAAAGACATGTAAAGTCAAAATCTGCTCATAATCCTCACTGTATGACATTTATTGACAAAAAACACCTTTTCTATCATATTAATCCATTTTCACATATTTCTTGCATAGAGATGTGTTTCTCAGTCACTGTGGGCAAAAGAGGCAGCTTTGATGAAAACGCACTTAAAATCTGCTTTCGGTAGCTTAGAGAGCCCAGAAATGGTGGAGACAGGCCCTTTTCAGCAAAAGACATGTAAAGTCAAAATCCTAACTGTATGACAGTTATTGACCAAAGAACACCTTTTCCATCATATTAATCCATTTTCACATGTTTCTGGCACATCAATGTGTTTCTCAATAACTGCGGGCGAATCGGATATCTTCAGTAAAAATTCATTCAAATTTCTTCTTTTTTTTTCCATTTTTTCATCATTTTCCCTAATTTTAATTTGTCTTCTGTGTTCCAGGTAATTCCTTTAAGAATCCCTCTTCAGCCTGAGTTGATGGACTTTTTCAAGTCCTGGTCTCTGTCTCCATCCAGTGGTTCTCATGAGATACTGCCAAAGTAAGACTGAAATATAAATTTTAACCTATACACTTCCATGAGACATTTTTGGTCAAATGATTGTTTTAAATTATAAAATTTAATTTATCAAGAAGTGTTTTACAGGGTGGGGAAAATGTAAAATTCTCTGTTGCTAATTTCATATCAGAGTGAAACAATCGTAAATTAGGCGCTGCTAAAACCCTTCCAAATGCATTATTTTTTATTGTCAAATTAAAAAAGTGAAAGAGAATGGAAATAGGCCTTTTTCAGAAAAGACATGTAAAGTCAAAATCTGCTCATAATCCTCACTGTATGACATTTATTGACAAAAAAAACCCACCTTTTCTATCATATTAATCCATTTTCACATATTTCTTGCATAGAGATGTGTTTCTCAGTTACTGTGGGCAAAAGAGGCAGCTTTGATGAAAAATGCACTCAAAATACTCTTTCGGCACTTAGAGCCCTGAAATGCTGGTAAAAGGCCCTTTTCAGCAAAAGACATGTAAAGTCAAAATCTGCTCATAATCCTCACTGTATGACAGTTATTGACCATAAAACACCTTTTCCATCATATTAATCCATTTTCACATGTTTCTGGCACATCAATGTGTTTCTCAATAACTGCGGGCGAATCTTCAGTAAAAATTCATTCAAATTTATTCTTTTTTCCCATTTTTCATCATTTTCCCTAATTTTAATTAATAATTTATTAAGAAGTTATTTACAGGGTGGGGAAAATGTAAAATTCTCTGTTGCTAATTTCATAACAGAGTGAAACAATTGTAAAGTGGCGCTGCTAAACACCCTTCCAAATGCATTATTTTTTATTGTCAAATTAAAAAAGTGAAAGAGAATCGAAATAGGCCTTTTTCAGCAAAAGACATGTAAAGTCAAAATCTGCTCATAATCCTCACTGTATGACATTTATTGACAAAAAAAAACACCTTTTCTATCATATTAATCCATTTTCACATATTTCTTGCATAGAGATGTGTTTCTCAGTCACTGTGGGCAAAAGAGGCAGCTTTGATGAAAAACGCACTTAAAATCTGCTTTCGGGCGCTTAGAGAGCCCAGAAATGGTGGAGACAGGCCCTTTTCAGCAAAAGACATGTAAAGTCAAAATCCTAACTGTATGACAGTTATTGACCAAAGAACACCTTTTCCATCATATTAATCCATTTTCACATGTTTCTGGCACATCAATGTGTTTCTCAATAACTGTAGCGAATCGGATATCTTCAGTAAAAATTCATTCAAATTTCTTCTTTTTTTCCATTTTTTCATCATTTTCCCTAATTTTAATTTGTCTTCTGTGTTCCAGGTAATTCCTTTAAGAATCCCTCTTCAGCCTGAGTTGATGGACTTTTTCAAGTCCTGGTCTCTGTCTCCATCCAGTGGTTCTCATGAGATACTGCCAAAGTAAGACTGAAATATAAATTTTAACCTATACACTTCCATGAGACATTTTTGGTCAAATGATTGTTTTAAATTATAAGAATTTAATTTATCAAGAAGTGTTTTACAGGGTGGGGAAAATGTAAAATTCTCTGTTGCTAATTTCATATCAGAGTGAAACAATCGTAAATTGGCGCTGCTAAAAACCCTTCCAAATGCATTATTTTTTATTGTCAAATTAAAAAAGTGAAAGAGAATGGAAATAGGCCTTTTTCAGAAAAGACATGTAAAGTCAAAATCTGCTCATAATCCTCACTGTATGACAGTTATTGACCAAAAAACATATTTTCTACCATATTAATCCATTTTCACATGTTTCTTGCATAGAGATGTGTTTCTCAGTCACTGTGGGCAAAAGAGGCAACTTTGATGAAAATGCACTCAAAATGCTCTTTCGGCGCTTAGAGCCCTGAAATGCTGGTAACAGGCCCGTTTCAGCAAAAAGACATGTAAAGTCAAAATCTGCTCATAATCCTCACTGTATAACATTTACTGACAAAAAAACACCTTTTCTATCATATTAATCCATTTTCACATATTTCTTGCATAGAGATGTGTTTCTCAGTCACTGTGGGCAAAAGAGGCAGCTTTGATGAAAAATGCACTCAAAATGCTCTTTTCGGTAGCTTAGAGCCCTGAAATGCTGGTAACAGGCCCGTTTCAGCAAAAGACATGTAAAGTCAAAGTCTGCTCATAATCCTCACTGTATGACATTTATTGACAAAAAAAACACCTTTTCTACCATATTAATCAATTTTCACATATTTCTTGCATAGAGATGTGTTTCTCAGTCACTGTGGGCAAAAGAGAAAGCTTTGATGAAAAACGCACTCAAAATGCTCTTTCGGCGCTTAGAGCCCTGAAATGCTGGTAACAGGCCCTTTTCAGCAAAAGACATGTAAAGTCAAAATCTGCTCATAATCCTCACTGTATGACATTTATTGACAAAAAAACACCTTTTCTACCATATTAATCCATTTTCACATATTTCTTGCATAGAGATGTGTTTCTCAGTCACTGTCGGCAAAAGAGGCAGCTTTGATGAAAAATGCACTCAAAATACTCTTTCGGCACTTAGAGCCCTGAAATGCTGGTAAAAGGCCCTTTTCAGCAAAAGACATGTAAAGTCAAAATCTGCTCATAATCCTCACTGTATGACAGTTATTGACCATAAAACACCTTTTCCATCATATTAATCCATTTTCACATGTTTCTGGCACATCAATGTGTTTCTCAATAACTGCGGGCGAATCTTCAGTAAAAATTCATTCAAATTTATTCTTTTTTTCCCATTTTTTCATCATTTTCCCTAATTTTAATTAATAATTTATTAAGAAGTTATTTACAGGGTGGGGAAAATGTAAAATTCTCTGTTGCTAATTTCATAACAGAGTGAAACAATTGTAAAGTGGCGCTGCTAAAAACCCTTCCAAATGCATTATTTTTTATTGTCAAATTAAAAAAGTGAAAGAGAATTGAAATAGGCCTTTTTCAGCAAAAGACATGTAAAGTCAAAATCTGCTCATAATCCTCACTGTATGACATTTATTGACAAAAAACACCGTTTCTATCATATTAATCCATTTTCACATATTTCTTGCATAGAGATGTGTTTCTCAGTCACTGTGGGCAAAAGAGGCAGCTTTGATGAAAAACGCACTCAAAATGCTCTTTCGGCGCTCAGAGAGCCCAAAATGGTGGAGACAGGCCCTTTTCAGCAAAAGACATGTAAAGTCAAAATCTGCTCATAATCCTCACTGTATGACATTTATTGACCAAAAAACATATTTTCTATCATATTAATCCATTTTCACATATTTCTTGCATAGAGATGTGTTTCTCAGTCACTGTCGGCAAAAGAGGCAGCTTTGATGAAAAACGCACTTAAAATCTGCTTTCGGGCGCTTAGAGAGCCCAGAAATGGTGGAGACAGGCCCTTTTCAGCAAAAGACATGTAAAGTCAAAATCCTAACTGTATGACAGTTATTGACCAAAGAACACCTTTTCCATCATATTAATCCATTTTCACATGTTTCTGGCACATCAATGTGTTTCTCAATAACTGCTTGAGCGAATCGGATATCTTCAGTAAAAATTCATTCAAATTTCTTCTTTCTTTTTTTCCTTTTTTTCATCATTTTCCATAATTATGATTTGTCTTCTGTGTTCCAGGTAATTCCTTTAAGAATCCCTCTTCAGCCTGAGTTGATGGACTTTTTCAAGTCCTGGTCTCTGTCTCCATCCAGTGGTTCTCATGAGATACTGCCAAAGTAAGACTGAAATATAAATTTTAACCTATACACTTCCATGAGACATTTTTTGGTCAAATGATTGTTTTAAATTATAAGAATTTAATTTATCAAGAAGTGTTTTACAGGGTGGGGAAAATGTAAAATTCTCTGTTGCTAATTTCATATCAGAGTGAAACAATCGTAAATTGGCGCTGCTAAAAACCCTTCCAAATGCATTATTTTTTATTGTCAAATTAAAAAAGTGAAAGAGAATGGAAATAGGCCTTTTTCAGAAAAGACATGTAAAGTCAAAATCTGCTCATAATCCTCACTGTATGACAGTTATTGACCAAAAAAACATATTTTCTACCATATTAATCCATTTTCACATGTTTCTTGCATAGAGATGTGTTTCTCAGTCACTGTGGGCAAAAGAGGCAACTTTGATGAAAAATGCACTCAAAATGCTCTTTCGGCGCTTAGAGCCCTGAAATGCTGGTAACAGGCCCGTTTCAGCAAAAGACATGTAAAGTCAAAATCTGCTCATAATCCTCACTGTATAACATTTACTGACAAAAAAACACCTTTTCTATCATATTAATCCATTTTCACATATTTCTTGCATAGAGATGTGTTTCTCAGTCACTGTGGGCAAAAGAGGCAGCTTTGATGAAAAATGCACTCAAAATGCTCTTTCGGCGCTTAGAGCCCTGAAATGCTGGTAACAGGCCCTTTTCAGCAAAAGACATGTAAAGTCAAAGTCTGCTCATAATCCTCACTGTATGACATTTATTGACAAAAAAACACCTTTTCTACCATATTAATCAATTTTCACATATTTCTTGCATAGAGATGTGTTTCTCAGTCACTGTGGGCAAAAGAGGCAGCTTTGATGAAAAACGCACTCAAAATGCTCTTTCGGCGCTTAGAGCCCTGAAATGCTGGTAACAGGCCCTTTTCAGCAAAAGACATGTAAAGTCAAAATCTGCTCATAATCCTCACTGTATGACATTTATTGACAAAAAAAACACCTTTTCTATCATATTAATCCATTTTCACATATTTCTTGCATAGAGATGTGTTTCTCAGTCACTGTCGGCAAAAGAGGCAGCTTTGATGAAAAATGCACTCAAAATACTCTTTCGGCACTTAGAGCCCTGAAATGCTGGTAAAAGGCCCTTTTCAGCAAAAGACATGTAAAGTCAAAATCTGCTCATAATCCTCACTGTATGACAGTTATTGACCATAAAACACCTTTTCCATCATATTAATCCATTTTCACATGTTTCTGGCACATCAATGTGTTTCTCAATAACTGCGGGCGAATCTTCAGTAAAAATTCATTCAAATTTATTCTTTTTTTCCCATTTTTTCATCATTTTCCCTAATTTTAATTAATAATTTATTAAGAAGTTATTTACAGGGTGGGGAAAATGTAAAATTCTCTGTTGCTAATTTCATAACAGAGTGAAACAATTGTAAAGTGGCGCTGCTAAAACCCTTCCAAATGCATTATTTTTTATTGTCAAATTAAAAAAGTGAAAGAGAATTGAAATAGGCCTTTTTCAGCAAAAGACATGTAAAGTCAAAATCTGCTCATAATCCTCACTGTATGACATTTATTGACAAAAAACACCGTTTCTATCATATTAATCCATTTTCACATATTTCTTGCATAGAGATGTGTTTCTCAGTCACTGTGGGCAAAAGAGGCAGCTTTGATGAAAAACGCACTCAAAATGCTCTTTCGGCGCTCAGAGAACCCAAAATGGTGGAGACAGGCCCTTTTCAGCAAAAGACATGTAAAGTCAAAATCCTAACTGTATGACAGTTATTGACCAAAGAACACCTTTTCCATCATATTAATCCATTTTCACATGTTTCTGGCACATCAATGTGTTTCTCAATAACTGCGGGCGAATCGGATATCTTCAGTAAAAATTCATTCAAATTTCTTCTTTTTTTTTTCCATTTTTTCATCATTTTCCCTAATTTTAATTTGTCTTCTGTGTTCCAGGTAATTCCTTTAAGAATCCCTCTTCAGCCTGAGTTGATGGACTTTTTCAAGTCCTGGTCTCTGTCTCCATCCAGTGGTTCTCATGAGATACTGCCAAAGTAAGACTGAAATATAAATTTTAACCTATACACTTCCATGAGACATTTTTTGGTCAAATGATTGTTTTAAATTATAAGAATTTAATTTATCAAGAAGTGTTTTACAGGGTGGGGAAAATGTAAAATTCTCTGTTGCTAATTTCATATCAGAGTGAAACAATCGTAAATTGGCGCTGCTAAAAACCCTTCCAAATGCATTATTTTTATTGTCAAATTAAAAAGTGAAAGAGAATGGAAATAGGCCTTTTTCAGAAAAGACATGTAAAGTCAAAATCTGCTCATAATCCTCACTGTATGACAGTTATTGACCAAAAAAACATATTTTCTACCATATTAATCCATTTTCACATGTTTCTTGCATAGAGATGTGTTTCTCAGTCACTGTGGGCAAAAGAGGCAACTTTGATGAAAAATGCACTCAAAATGCTCTTTCGGCGCTTAGAGCCCTGAAATGCTGGTAACAGGCCCGTTTCAGCAAAAGACATGTAAAGTCAAAATCTGCTCATAATCCTCACTGTATAACATTTACTGACAAAAAAACACCTTTTCTATCATATTAATCCATTTTCACATATTTCTTGCATAGAGATGTGTTTCTCAGTCACTGTGGGCAAAAGAGGCAGCTTTGATGAAAAATGCACTCAAAATGCTCTTTCGGCGCTTAGAGCCCTGAAATGCTGGTAACAGGCCCTTTTCAGCAAAAGACATGTAAAGTCAAAATCTGCTCATAATCCTCACTGTATGACATTTATTGACAAAAAAAACACCTTTTCTATCATATTAATCCATTTTCACATATTTCTTGCATAGAGATGTGTTTCTCAGTCACTGTCGGCAAAAGAGGCAGCTTTGATGAAAAATGCACTCAAAATACTCTTTCGGCACTTAGAGCCCTGAAATGCTGGTCAAAGGCCCTTTTCAGCAAAAGACATGTAAAGTCAAAATCTGCTCATAATCCTCACTGTATGACAGTTATTGACCATAAAACACCTTTTCCATCATATTAATCCATTTTCACATGTTTCTGGCACATCATTGTGTTTCTCAATAACTGCGGCGAATCTTCAGTAAAAATTCATTCAAATTTATTTTTTTTTCCCATTTTTTCATCATTTTCCCTAATTTTAATTAATAATTTATTAAGAAGTTATTTACAGGGTGGGGAAAATGTAAAATTCTCTGTTGCTAATTTCATAACAGAGTGAAACAATTGTAAAGTGGCGCTGCTAAAAACCCTTCCAAATGCATTATTTTTTATTGTCAAATTAAAAAAGTGAAAGAGAATTGAAATAGGCCTTTTTCAGCAAAAGACATGTAAAGTCAAAATCTGCTCATAATCCTCACTGTATGACATTTATTGACAAAAAACACCGTTTCTATCATATTAATCCATTTTCACATATTTCTTGCATAGAGATGTGTTTCTCAGTCACTGTGGGCAAAAAGGCAGCTTTGATGAAAAACGCACTCAAAATGCTCTTCGGGCGCTCAGAGAGCCCAAAATGGTGGAGACAGGCCCTTTTCAGCAAAAGACATGTAAAGTCAAAATCTGCTCATAATCCTCACTGTATGACATTTATTGACCAAAAACATATTTTCTATCATATTAATCCATTTTCACATATTTCTTGCCTAGAGATGTGTTTCTCACTCACTGTGGGCAAAAGAGGCAGCTTTGATGAAAAACGCACTTAAAATCTGCTTTCACGCTTAGAGAGCCCAGAAATGGTGGAGACAGGCCCTTTTCAGCAAAAGACATGTAAAGTCAAAATCCTCACTGTATGACAGTTATTGACCAAAGAACACCTTTTCCATCATATTAATCCATTTTCACATGTTTCTGACACATCAATGTGTTTCTCAATAACTCTTGGGCGAATCGGATATCTTCAGTAAAAATTCATTCAAATTTCTTCTTTTTTTTCCATTTTTCATCATTTTCCCTAATTTTAATTTGTCTTCTGTGTTCCAGGTAATTCCTTTAAGAATCCCTCTTCAGCCTGAGTTGATGGACTTTTTCAAGTCCTGGTCTCTGTCTCCATCCAGTGGTTCTCATGAGATACTGCCAAAGTAAGACTAAAATATAAATTTTAACCTATACACTTCCATGAGACATTTTTGGTCAAATGATTGTTTTAAATTATAAGAATTTAATTTATCAAGAAGTGTTTTACAGGGTGGGGAAAATGTAAAATTCTCTGTTGCTAATTTCATATCAGAGTGAAACAATCGTAAACTGGCGCTGCTAAAAACCCTTCCAAATGCATTATTTTTTATTGTCAAATTAAAAAAGTGAAAGAGAATGGAAATAGGCCTTTTTCAGAAAAGACATGTAAAGTCAAAATCTGCTCATAATCCTCACTGTATGACAGTTATTGACCAAAAAAACATATTTTCTACCATATTAATCCATTTTCACATGTTTCTTGCATAGAGATGTGTTTCTCAGTTACTGTGGGCAAAAGAGGCAGCTTTGATGAAAAATGCACTCAAAATACTCTTTCGGCACTTAGAGCCCTGAAATGCTGGTAAAAGGCCCTTTTCAGCAAAAGACATGTAAAGTCAAAATCTGCTCATAATCCTCACTGTATGACAGTTATTGACCATAAAACACCTTTTCCATCATATTAATCCATTTTCACATGTTTCTTGCACATCAGTATGTTTCTCAATAACTGCGGGTGAATAGGATATATTCAGTAAAAATTCATTCAAATTTCTTCTTTCTTTTTTTTCATTTTTCATCATTTTCTCTAATTTTAATTTGTCTTCTGTGTTCCAGGTAATTCCTTTAAGAATCCCTCTTCAGCCTGAGTTGATGGACTTTTTCAAGTCCTGGTCTCTGTCTCCATCCAGTGGTTCTCATGAGATACTGCCAAAGTAAGACTGAAATATAAATTTTAACCTATACACTTCCATGAGACATTTTTGGTCAAATGATTGTTTTAAATTATAAGAATTTAATTTATTAAGAAGTGTTTTACAGGGTGGGGAAAATGTAAAATTCTCTGTTGCTAATTTCGTATCAGAGTGAAACAATTGTAAATTGGCGCTGCTAAAAACCCTTCCAAATGCATTATTTTTTATTGTCAATTAAAAAAGTGAAAGAGAATCGAAATAGGCTTTTTTCAGAAAGAGACATGTAAAGTCAAAATCTGCTCATAATCCTCACTGCATGACAGTTATTGACCAAAAAACATATTTTCTATCATATTAATCCATTTTCACATGTTTCTTGCATAGAGATGTGTTTCTCAGTCACTGTGGGCAAAAGAGGCAACTTTGATGAAAAATGCACTCAAAATGCTCTTTCGGCGCTTAGAGCCCAGAAATGCTGGTAACAGGCCCTTTTCAGCAAAAGACATGTAAAGTCAAAATCTGCTCATAATCCTCACTGCATGACAGTTATTGAACAAAAACATATTTTCTATCATATTAATCCATTTTCACATGTTTCTTGCATAGAGATGTGTTTCTCAGTCACTGTGGGCAAAAGAGGCAACTTTGATGAAAAATGCACTCAAAATGCTCTTTCGGCGCTTAGAGCCCTGAAATGCTGGTAACAGGCCCTTTTCAGCAAAAGACATGTAAAGTCAAAATCTGCTCATAATCCTCACTGTATGACATTTATTGACAAAAAAACACCTTTTCTACCATATTAATCAATTTTCACATATTTCTTGCATAGAGATATGTTTCTCAGTCACTGTGGGCAAAAGAGAAAGCTTTGATGAAAAACGCACTCAAAATGCTCTTTCGGCGCTTAGAGCCCTGAAATGCTGGTAACAGGCCCTTTTCAGCAAAAGACATGTAAAGTCAAAATCTGCTCATAATCCTCACTGTATGACATTTATTGACAAAAAAAAACACCTTTTCTATCATATTAATCCATTTTCACATATTTCTTGCATAGAGATGTGTTTCTCAGTTACTGTGGGCAAAAGAGGCAGCTTTGATGAAAAATGCACTCAAAATACTCTTTCGGCACTTAGAGCCCTGAAATGCTGGTAAAAGGCCCTTTTCAGCAAAAGACATGTAAAGTCAAAATCTGCTCATAATCCTCACTGTATGACAGTTATTGACCATAAAACACCTTTTCCATCATATTAATCCATTTTCACATGTTTCTTGCACATCAGTATGTTTCTCAATAACTGCGGGTGAATAGGATATATTCAGTAAAAATTCATTCAAATTTCTTCTTTCTTTTTTTTTTCATTTTTTCATCATTTTCTCTAATTTTAATTTGTCTTCTGTGTTCCAGGTAATTCCTTTAAGAATCCCTCTTCAGCCTGAGTTGATGGACTTTTTCAAGTCCTGGTCTCTGTCTCCATCCAGTGGTTCTCATGAGATACTGCCAAAGTAAGACTGAAATATAAATTTTAACCTATACACTTCCATGAGACATTTTTTGGTCAAATGATTGTTTTAAATTATAAGAATTTAATTTATTAAGAAGTGTTTTACAGGGTGGGGAAAATGTAAAATTCTCTGTTGCTAATTTCGTATCAGAGTGAAACAATTGTAAATTGGCGCTGCTAAAAACCCTTCCAAATGCATTATTTTTTATTGTCAATTAAAAAAGTGAAAGAGAATCGAAATAGGCTTTTTTCAGCAAAAGACATGTAAAGTCAAAATCTGCTCATAATCCTCACTGCATGACAGTTATTGACCAAAAAACATATTTTCTATCATATTAATCCATTTTCACATGTTTCTTGCATAGAGATGTGTTTCTCAGTCACTGTGGGCAAAAGAGGCAACTTTGATGAAAAATGCACTCAAAATGCTCTTTCGGCGCTTAGAGCCCAGAAATGCTGGTAACAGGCCCTTTTCAGCAAAAGACATGTAAAGTCAAAATCTGCTCATAATCCTCACTGTATGACATTTATTGACAAAAAACACCGTTTCTATCATATTAATCCATTTTCACATATTTCTTGCATAGAGATGTGTTTCTCAGTCACTGTGGGCAAAAGAGGCAGCTTTGATGAAAAATGCACTCAAAATACTCTTTCGGCACTTAGAGCCCTGAAATGCTGGTAAAAGGCCCTTTTCAGCAAAAGACATGTAAAGTCAAAATCTGCTCATAATCCTCACTGTATGACAGTTATTGACCATAAAACACCTTTTCCATCATATTAATCCATTTTCACATGTTTCTTGCACATCAGTATGTTTCTCAATAACTGCGGGTGAATAGGATATATTCAGTAAAAATTCATTCAAATTTCTTCTTTCTTTTTTTTTTCATTTTTTCATCATTTTCTCTAATTTTAATTTGTCTTCTGTGTTCCAGGTAATTCCTTTAAGAATCCCTCTTCAGCCTGAGTTGATGGACTTTTTCAAGTCCTGGTCTCTGTCTCCATCCAGTGGTTCTCATGAGATACTGCCAAAGTAAGACTGAAATATAAATTTTAACCTATACACTTCCATGAGACATTTTTTGGTCAAATGATTGTTTTAAATTATAAGAATTTAATTTATCAAGAAGTGTTTTACAGGGTGGGGAAAATGTAAAATTCTCTGTTGCTAATTTCATATCAGAGTGAAACAATCGTAAATTGGCGCTGCTAAAAACCCTTCCAAATGCATTATTTTTTATTGTCAAATTAAAAAAGTGAAAGAGAATGGAAATAGGCCTTTTTCAGAAAAGACATGTAAAGTCAAAATCTGCTCATAATCCTCACTGTATGACAGTTATTGACCAAAAAAACATATTTTCTACCATATTAATCCATTTTCACATGTTTCTTGCATAGAGATGTGTTTCTCAGTCACTGTGGGCAAAAGAGGCAACTTTGATGAAAATGCACTCAAAATGCTCTTTCGGCGCTTAGAGCCCTGAAATGCTGGTAACAGGCCCGTTTCAGCAAAAGACATGTAAAGTCAAAATCTGCTCATAATCCTCACTGTATAACATTTACTGACAAAAAAACACCTTTTCTATCATATTAATCCATTTTCACATATTTCTTGCATAGAGATGTGTTTCTCAGTCACTGTGGGCAAAAGAGGCAGCTTTGATGAAAAATGCACTCAAAATGCTCTTTCGGCGCTTAGAGCCCTGAAATGCTGGTAACAGGCCCTTTTCAGCAAAAGACATGTAAAGTCAAAATCTGCTCATAATCCTCACTGTATGACAGTTATTGACAAAAAAAACCCACCTTTTCTATCATATTAATCCATTTTCACATATTTCTTGCATAGAGATGTGTTTCTCAGTCACTGTCGGCAAAAGAGGCAGCTTTGATGAAAAATGCACTCAAAATACTCTTTCGGCACTTAGAGCCCTGAAATGCTGGTAAAAGGCCCTTTTCAGCAAAAGACATGTAAAGTCAAAATCTGCTCATAATCCTCACTGTATGACAGTTATTGACCATAAAACACCTTTTCCATCATATTAATCCATTTTCACATGTTTCTGGCACATCATTGTGTTTCTCAATAACTGGGCGAATCTTCAGTAAAAATTCATTCAAATTTATTCTTTTTTTCCCATTTTTTCATCATTTTCCCTAATTTTAATTAATAATTTATTAAGAAGTTATTTACAGGGTGGGGAAAATGTAAAATTCTCTGTTGCTAATTTCATAACAGAGTGAAACAATTGTAAAGTGGCGCTGCTAAAAACCCTTCCAAATGCATTATTTTTTATTGTCAAATTAAAAAAGTGAAAGAGAATTGAAATAGGCCTTTTTCAGCAAAAGACATGTAAAGTCAAAATCTGCTCATAATCCTCACTGTATGACATTTATTGACAAAAAACACCGTTTCTATCATATTAATCCATTTTCACATATTTCTTGCATAGAGATGTGTTTCTCAGTCACTGTGGGCAAAAGAGGCAGCTTTGATGAAAAACGCACTCAAAATGCTCTTTTCGGCGCTCAGAGAGCCCAAAATGGTGGAGACAGGCCCTTTTCAGCAAAAGACATGTAAAGTCAAAATCTGCTCATAATCCTCACTGTATGACATTTATTGACCAAAAAACATATTTTCTATCATATTAATCCATTTTCACATATTTCTTGCATAGAGATGTGTTTCTCAGTCACTGTGGGCAAAAGAGGCAGCTTTGATGAAAAACGCACTTAAAATCTGCTTTTGGTAGCTTAGAGAGCCCAGAAATGGTGGAGACAGGCCCTTTTCAGCAAAAGACATGTAAAGTCAAAATCCTCACTGTATGACAGTTATTGACCAAAGAACACCTTTTCCATCATATTAATCCATTTTCACATGTTTCTGACACATCAATGTGTTTCTCAATAACTGCGGGCGAATCGGATATCTTCAGTAAAAATTCATTCAAATTTCTTCTTTTTTTTTTTCCATTTTTTCATCATTTTCCCTAATTTTAATTTGTCTTCTGTGTTCCAGGTAATTCCTTTAAGAATCCCTCTTCAGCCTGAGTTGATGGACTTTTTCAAGTCCTGGTCTCTGTCTCCATCCAGTGGTTCTCATGAGATACTGCCAAAGTAAGACTGAAATATAAATTTTAACCTATACACTTCCATGAGACATTTTTGGTCAAATGATTGTTTTAAATTATAAGAATTTAATTTATCAAGAAGTGTTTTACAGGGTGGGGAAAATGTAAAATTCTCTGTTGCTAATTTCATATCAGAGTGAAACAATCGTAAATTGGCGCTGCTAAAAACCCTTCCAAATGCATTATTTTTTATTGTCAAATTAAAAAAGTGAAAGAGAATGGAAATAGGCCTTTTTCAGAAAAGACATGTAAAGTCAAAATCTGCTCATAATCCTCACTGTATGACAGTTATTGACCAAAAAAACATATTTTCTACCATATTAATCCATTTTCACATGTTTCTTGCATAGAGATGTGTTTCTCAGTTACTGTGGGCAAAAGAGGCAGCTTTGATGAAAAATGCACTCAAAATACTCTTTCGGCACTTAGAGCCCTGAAATGCTGGTAAAAGGCCCTTTTCAGCAAAAGACATGTAAAGTCAAAATCTGCTCATAATCCTCACTGTATGACAGTTATTGACCATAAAACACCTTTTCCATCATATTAATCCATTTTCACATGTTTCTTGCACATCAGTATGTTTCTCAATAACTGCGGGTGAATAGGATATATTCAGTAAAAATTCATTCAAATTTCTTCTTTCTTTTTTTTTTCATTTTTCATCATTTTCTCTAATTTTAATTTGTCTTCTGTGTTCCAGGTAATTCCTTTAAGAATCCCTCTTCAGCCTGAGTTGATGGACTTTTCAAGTCCTGGTCTCTGTCTCCATCCAGTGGTTCTCATGAGATACTGCCAAAGTAAGACTGAAATATAAATTTTAACCTATACACTTCCATGAGACATTTTTTGGTCAAATGATTGTTTTAAATTATAAGAATTTAATTTATTAAGAAGTGTTTTACAGGGTGGGAAAATGTAAAATTCTCTGTTGCTAATTTCATATCAGAGTGAAACAATTGTAAATTGGCGCTGCTAAAAACCCTTCCAAATGCATTATTTTTATTGTCAATTAAAAAGTGAAAGAGAATCGAAATAGGCTTTTTTCAGAAAGAGACATGTAAAGTCAAAATCTGCTCATAATCCTCACTGCATGACAGTTATTGACCAAAAAACATATTTTCTATCATATTAATCCATTTTCACATGTTTCTTGCATAGAGATGTGTTTCTCAGTCACTGTGGGCAAAAGAGGCAACTTTGATGAAAAATGCACTCAAAATGCTCTTTTGGCGCTTAGAGCCCAGAAATGCTGGTAACAGGCCCTTTTCAGCAAAAGACATGTAAAGTCAAAATCTGCTCATAATCCTCACTGCATGACAGTTATTGACCAAAAAACATATTTTCTATCATATTAATCCATTTTCACATGTTTCTTGCATAGAGATGTGTTTCTCAGTCACTGTGGGCAAAAGAGGCAACTTTGATGAAAAATGCACTCAAAATGCTCTTTCGGTAGCTTAGAGCCCTGAAATGCTGGTAACAGGCCCTTTTCAGCAAAAGACATGTAAAGTCAAAATCTGCTCATAATCCTCACTGTATGACATTTATTGACAAAAACACCTTTTCTACCATATTAATCAATTTTCACATATTTCTTGCATAGAGATATGTTTCTCAGTCACTGTGGGCAAAAGAGAAAGCTTTGATGAAAACGCACTCAAAATGCTCTTTCGGCGCTTAGAGCCCTGAAATGCTGGTAACAGGCCCTTTTCAGCAAAAGACATGTAAAGTCAAAATCTGCTCATAAGCCTCACTGTATGACATTTATTGACAAAAAACACCTTTTCTATCATATTAATCCATTTTCACATATTTCTTGCATAGAGATGTGTTTCTCAGTCACTGTGGGCAAAAGAGGCAGCTTTGATGAAAAATGCACTCAAAATACTCTTTCGGCACTTAGAGCCCTGAAATGCTGGTAAAAGGCCCTTTTCAGCAAAAAGACATGTAAAGTCAAAATCTGCTCATAATCCTCACTGTATGACAGTTATTGACCATAAAACACCTTTTCCATCATATTAATCCATTTTCACATGTTTCTTGCACATCAGTATGTTTCTCAATAACTGCGGGTGAATAGGATATATTCAGTAAAAATTCATTCAAATTTCTTCTTTTTTTTTTTTCATTTTTCATCATTTTCTAATTTTAATTTGTCTTCTGTGTTCCAGGTAATTCCTTTAAGAATCCCTCTTCAGCCTGAGTTGATGGACTTTTTCAAGTCCTGGTCTCTGTCTCCATCCAGTGGTTCTCATGAGATACTGCCAAAGTAAGACTGAAATATAAATTTTAACCTATACACTTCCATGAGACATTTTTGGTCAAATGATTGTTTTAAATTATAAGAATTTAATTTATTAAGAAGTGTTTTACAGGGTGGGGAAAATGTAAAATTCTCTGTTGCTAATTTCATAACAGAGTGAAACAATTGTAAAGTGGCGCTGCTAAAAACCCTTCCAAATGCATTATTTTTTATTGTCAAATTAAAAAAGTGAAAGAGAATCGAAATAGGCCTTTTTCAGCAAAAGACATGTAAAGTCAAAATCTGCTCATAATCCTCACTGTATGACATTTATTGACCAAAAACATATTTTCTATCATATTAATCCATTTTCACATGTTTCTTGCATAGAGATGTGTTTCTCAGTCACTGTGGGCAAAAGAGGCAACTTTGATGAAAATGCACTCAAAATGCTCTTTCGGCGCTTAGAGCCCAGAAATGCTGGTAACAGGCCCTTTTCAGCAAAAGACATGTAAAGTCAAAATCTGCTCATAATCCTCACTGTATGACATTTATTGACAAAAAAAAAACACCTTTTCTATCATATTAATCCATTTTCACATATTTCTTGCATAGAGATGTGTTTCTCAGTCACTGTGGGCAAAAGAGGCAGCTTTGATGAAAAATGCACTCAAAATACTCTTTCGGCACTTAGAGCCCTGAAATGCTGGTAAAAGGCCCTTTTCAGCAAAGACATGTAAAGTCAAAATCTGCTCATAATCCTCACTGTATGACAGTTATTGACCATAAAACACCTTTTCCATCATATTAATCCATTTTCACATGTTTCTTGCACATCAGTGTGTTTCTCAATAACTGCGGGTGAATAGGATATATTCAGTAAAAATTCATTCAAATTTCTTCTTTCTTTTTTTTTTCATTTTTTCATCATTTTCTCTAATTTTAATTTGTCTTCTGTGTTCCAGGTAATTCCTTTAAGAATCCCTCTTCAGCCTGCGTTTATGGTCTTTTCAAGTCCTGGTCTCTGTCTCCATCCAGTGGTTCTCATGAGATACTGCCAAAGTAAGACTGAAATATAAATTTTAACCTATACACTTCCATGAGACATTTTTGGTCAAATGATTGTTTTAAATTATAAGAATTTAATTTATCAAGAAGTGTTTTACAGGGTGGGGAAAATGTAAAATTCTCTGTTGCTAATTTCATATCAGAGTGAAACAATCGTAAATTGGCGCTGCTAAAAACCCTTCCAAATGCATTATTTTTTATTGTCAAATTAAAAAGTGAAAGAGAATGGAAATAGGCCTTTTTCAGAAAAGACATGTAAAGTCAAAATCTGCTCATAATCCTCACTGTATGACAGTTATTGACCAAAAAAACATATTTTCTACCATATTAATCCATTTTCACATGTTTCTTGCATAGAGATGTGTTTCTCAGTCACTGTGGGCAAAAGAGGCAACTTTGATGAAAATGCACTCAAAGTGCTCTCGGGGCGCTTAGAGCCCTGAAATGCTGGTAACAGGCCCGTTTCAGCAAAAGACATGTAAAGTCAAAATCTGCTCATAATCCTCACTGTATAACATTTACTGACAAAAAAACACCTTTTCTATCATATTAATCCATTTTCACATATTTCTTGCATAGAGATGTGTTTCTCAGTCACTGTGGGCAAAAGAGGCAGCTTTGATGAAAAATGCACTCAAAATGCTCTTTCGGAGCTTAGAGCCCTGAAATGCTGGTAACAGGCCCTTTTCAGCAAAAGACATGTAAAGTCAAAATCTGCTCATAATCCTCACTGTATGACATTTATTGACAAAAAAAACACCTTTTCTATCATATTAATCCATTTTCACATATTTCTTGCATAGAGATGTGTTTCTCAGTCACTGTCGGCAAAAGAGGCAGCTTTGATGAAAAATGCACTCAAAATACTCTTTCGGCACTTAGAGCCCTGAAATGCTGGTAAAAGGCCCTTTTCAGCAAAAGACATGTAAAGTCAAAATCTGCTCATAATCCTCACTGTATGACAGTTATTGACCATAAAACACCTTTTCCATCATATTAATCCATTTTCACATGTTTCTGGCACATCAATGTGTTTCTCAATAACTGCGGGCGAATCTTCAGTAAAAATTCATTCAAATTTATTCTTTTTTTCCCATTTTTTCATCATTTTCCCTAATTTTAATTAATAATTTATTAAGAAGTTATTTACAGGGTGGGGAAAATGTAAAATTCTCTGTTGCTAATTTCATAACAGAGTGAAACAATTGTAAAGTGGCGCTGCTAAAAACCCTTCCAAATGCATTATTTTTATTGTCAAATTAAAAAGTGAAAGAGAATTGAAATAGGCCTTTTTCAGCAAAAGACATGTAAAGTCAAAATCTGCTCATAATCCTCACTGTATGACATTTATTGACAAAAAACACCGTTTCTATCATATTAATCCATTTTCACATATTTCTTGCATAGAGATGTGTTTCTCAGTCACTGTGGGCAAAAAAGGCAGCTTTGATGAAAAACGCACTCAAAATGCTCTTTCGGCGCTCAGAGAGCCCAAAATGGTGGAGACAGGCCCTTTTCAGCAAAAGACATGTAAAGTCAAAATCTGCTCATAATCCTCACTGTATGACATTTATTGACCAAAAAACATATTTTCTATCATATTAATCCATTTTCACATATTTCTTGCATAGAGATGTGTTTCTCAGTCACTGTGGGCAAAAGAGGCAGCTTTGATGAAAAACGCACTTAAAATCTGCTTTCGGCGCTTAGAGAGCCCAGAAATGGTGGAGACAGGCCCTTTTCAGCAAAAGACATGTAAAGTCAAAATCCTCACTGTATGACAGTTATTGACCAAAGAACACCTTTTCCATCATATTAATCCATTTTCACATGTTTCTGACACATCAATGTGTTTCTCAATAACTGCGGGCGAATCGGATATCTTCAGTAAAAATTCATTCAAATTTCTTCTTTTTTTTTTCCATTTTTCATCATTTTCCCTAATTTTAATTTGTCTTCTGTGTTCCAGGTAATTCCTTTAAGAATCCCTCTTCAGCCTGAGTTGATGGACTTTTTCAAGTCCTGGTCTCTGTCTCCATCCAGTGGTTCTCATGAGATACTGCCAAAGTAAGACTAAAATATAAATTTTAACCTATACACTTCCATGAGACATTTTTTGGTCAAATGATTGTTTTAAATTATAAGAATTTAATTTATCAAGAAGTGTTTTACAGGGTGGGGAAAATGTAAAATTCTCTGTTGCTAATTTCATATCAGAGTGAAACAATCGTAAATTGGCGCTGCTAAAAACCCTTCCAAATGCATTATTTTTTTTGTCAAATTAAAAAAGTGAAAGAGAATGGAAATAGGCCTTTTTCAGAAAAGACATGTAAAGTCAAAATCTGCTCATAATCCTCACTGTATGACAGTTATTGACCAAAAAAAACATATTTTCTACCATATTAATCCATTTTCACATGTTTCTTGCATAGAGATGTGTTTCTCAGTTACTGTGGGCAAAAGAGGCAGCTTTGATGAAAAATGCACTCAAAATACTCTTTCGGCACTTAGAGCCCTGAAATGCTGGTAAAAGGCCCTTTTCAGCAAAAGACATGTAAAGTCAAAATCTGCTCATAATCCTCACTGTATGACAGTTATTGACCATAAAACACCTTTTCCATCATATTAATCCATTTTCACATGTTTCTTGCACATCAGTGTGTTTCTCAATAACTGCGGGTGAATAGGATATATTCAGTAAAAATTCATTCAAATTTCTTCTTTCTTTTTTTTTTCATTTTTTCATCATTTTCTCTAATTTTAATTTGTCTTCTGTGTTCCAGGTAATTCCTTTAAGAATCCCTCTTCAGCCTGAGTTGATGGACTTTTTCAAGTCCTGGTCTCTGTCTCCATCCAGTGGTTCTCATGAGATACTGCCAAAGTAAGACTGAAATATAAATTTTAACCTATACACTTCCATGAGACATTTTTTGGTCAAATGATTGTTTTAAATTATAAGAATTTAATTTATTAAGAAGTGTTTTACAGGGTGGGGAAAATGTAAAATTCTCTGTTGCTAATTTCGTATCAGAGTGAAACAATTGTAAATTGGCGCTGCTAAAAACCCTTCCAAATGCATTATTTTTTATTGTCAATTAAAAAAGTGAAAGAGAATCGAAATAGGCTTTTTTCAGAAAGAGACATGTAAAGTCAAAATCTGCTCATAATCCTCACTGCATGACAGTTATTGACCAAAAAACATATTTTCTATCATATTAATCCATTTTCACATGTTTCTTGCATAGAGATGTGTTTCTCAGTCACTGTGGGCAAAAGAGGCAACTTTGATGAAAAATGCACTCAAAATGCTCTTTCGGCGCTTAGAGCCCAGAAATGCTGGTAACAGGCCCTTTTCAGCAAAAGACATGTAAAGTCAAAATCTGCTCATAATCCTCACTGCATGACAGTTATTGACCAAAAAACATATTTTCTATCATATTAATCCATTTTCACATGTTTCTTGCATAGAGATGTGTTTCTCAGTCACTGTGGGCAAAAGAGGCAACTTTGATGAAAATGCACTCAAAATGCTCTTTCGGCGCTTAGAGCCCTGAAATGCTGGTAACAGGCCCTTTTCAGCAAAAGACATGTAAAGTCAAAATCTGCTCATAATCCTCACTGTATGACATTTATTGACAAAAAAACACCTTTTCTACCATATTAATCAATTTTCACATATTTCTTGCATAGAGATATGTTTCTCAGTCACTGTGGGCAAAAGAGAAAGCTTTGATGAAAAACGCACTCAAAATGCTCTTTCGGCGCTTAGAGCCCTGAAATGCTGGTAACAGGCCCTTTTCAGCAAAAGACATGTAAAGTCAAAATCTGCTCATAATCCTCACTGTATGACATTTATTGACAAAAAACACTGTTTCTATCATATTAATCCATTTTCACATATTTCTTGCATAGAGATGTGTTTCTCAGTTACTGTGGGCAAAAGAGGCAGCTTTGATGAAAAATGCACTCAAAATACTCTTTCGGCACTTAGAGCCCTGAAATGCTGGTAAAAGGCCCTTTTCAGCAAAAGACATGTAAAGTCAAAATCTGCTCATAATCCTCACTGTATGACAGTTATTGACCATAAAACACCTTTTCCATCATATTAATCCATTTTCACATGTTTCTTGCACATCAGTATGTTTCTCAATAACTGCGGGTGAATAGGATATATTCAGTAAAAATTCATTCAAATTTCTTCTTTCTTTTTTTTCATTTTTCATCATTTTCTAATTTTAATTTGTCTTCTGTGTTCCAGGTAATTCCTTTAAGAATCCCTCTTCAGCCTGAGTTGATGGACTTTTTCAAGTCCTGGTCTCTGTCTCCATCCAGTGGTTCTCATGAGATACTGCCAAAGTAAGACTGAAATATAAATTTTAACCTATACACTTCCATGAGACATTTTTTGGTCAAATGATTGTTTTAAATTATAAGAATTTAATTTATTAAGAAGTGTTTTACAGGGTGGGGAAAATGTAAAATTCTCTGTTGCTAATTTCATATCAGAGTGAAACAATTGTAAATTGGCGCTGCTAAAACCCTTCCAAATGCATTATTTTTATTGTCAAATTAAAAAGTGAAAGAGAATCGAAATAGGCTTTTTCAGAAAGAGACATGTAAAGTCAAAATCTGCTCATAATCCTCACTGCATGACAGTTATTGACCAAAAACATATTTTCTATCATATTAATCCATTTTCACATGTTTCTTGCATAGAGATGTGTTTCTCAGTCACTGTGGGCAAAAGAGGCAACTTTGATGAAAAATGCACTCAAAATGCTCTTTCGGCGCTTAGAGCCCTGAAATGCTGGTAACAGGCCCGTTTCAGCAAAAGACATGTAAAGTCAAAGTCTGCTCATAATCCTCACTGTATGACATTTATTGACAAAAAAACACCTTTTCTACCATATTAATCAATTTTCACATATTTCTTGCATAGAGATATGTTTCTCAGTCACTGTGGGCAAAAGAGAAAGCTTTGATGAAAAACGCACTCAAAATGCTCTTTCGGCGCTTAGAGCCCTGAAATGCTGGTAACAGGCCCTTTTCAGCAAAAGACATGTAAAGTCAAAATCTGCTCATAATCCTCACTGTATGACAGTTATTGACAAAAAAACACCTTTTCTATCATATTAATCCATTTTCACATATTTCTTGCATAGAGATGTGTTTCTCAGTTACTGTGGGCAAAAGAGGCAGCTTTGATGAAAAATGCACTCAAAATACTCTTTCGGCACTTAGAGCCCTGAAATGCTGGTAAAAGGCCCTTTTCAGCAAAAAGACATGTAAAGTCAAAATCTGCTCATAATCCTCACTGTATGACAGTTATTGACCATAAAACACCTTTTCCATCATATTAATCCATTTTCACATGTTTCTTGCACATCAGTATGTTTCTCAATAACTGCGGGTGAATAGGATATATTCAGTAAAAATTCATTCAAATTTCTTCTTTCTTTTTTTTTTCATTTTTTCATCATTTTCTCTAATTTTAATTTGTCTTCTGTGTTCCAGGTAATTCCTTTAAGAATCCCTCTTCAGCCTGAGTTGATGGACTTTTTCAAGTCCTGGTCTCTGTCTCCATCCAGTGGTTCTCATGAGATACTGCCAAAGTAAGACTGAAATATAAATTTTAACCTATACACTTCCATGAGACATTTTTTGGTCAAATGATTGTTTTAAATTATAAGAATTTAATTTATTAAGAAGTGTTTTACAGGGTGGGGAAAATGTAAAATTCTCTGTTGCTAATTTCGTATCAGAGTGAAACAATTGTAAATTGGCGCTGCTAAAAACCCTTCCAAATGCATTATTTTTATTGTCAAATTAAAAAGTGAAAGAGAATCGAAATAGGCTTTTTCAGCAAAAGACATGTAAAGTCAAAATCTGCTCATAATCCTCACTGCATGACAGTTATTGACCAAAAAACATATTTTCTATCATATTAATCCATTTTCACATGTTTCTTGCATAGAGATGTGTTTCTCAGTCACTGTGGGCAAAAGAGGCAACTTTGATGAAAAATGCACTCAAAATGCTCTTTTCGGCGCTTAGAGCCCTGAAATGCTGGTAACAGGCCCTTTTCAGCAAAAGACATGTAAAGTCAAAATCTGCTCATAATCCTCACTGTATGACATTTATTGACAAAAAAAAACACCTTTTCTATCATATTAATCCATTTTCACATATTTCTTGCATAGAGATGTGTTTCTCAGTCACTGTGGGCAAAAGAGGCAGCTTTGATGAAAAATGCACTCAAAATACTCTTTCGGCACTTAGAGCCCTGAAATGCTGGTAAAAGGCCCTTTTCAGCAAAAGACATGTAAAGTCAAAATCTGCTCATAATCCTCACTGTATGACAGTTATTGACCATAAAACACCTTTTCCATCATATTAATCCATTTTCACATGTTTCTTGCACATCAGTATGTTTCTCAATAACTGCGGGTGAATAGGATATATTCAGTAAAAATTCATTCAAATTTCTTCTTTCTTTTTTTTTTCATTTTTTCATCATTTTCTCTAATTTTAATTTGTCTTCTGTGTTCCAGGTAATTCCTTTAAGAATCCCTCTTCAGCCTGAGTTGATGGACTTTTTCAAGTCCTGGTCTCTGTCTCCATCCAGTGGTTCTCATGAGATACTGCCAAAGTAAGACTGAAATATAAATTTTAACCTATACACTTCCATGAGACATTTTTTGGTCAAATGATTGTTTTAAATTATAAGAATTTAATTTATTAAGAAGTGTTTTACAGGGTGGGGAAAATGTAAAATTCTCTGTTGCTAATTTCGTATCAGAGTGAAACAATTGTAAATTGGCGCTGCTAAAAACCCTTCCAAATGCATTATTTTTTATTGTCAATTAAAAAAGTGAAAGAGAATCGAAATAGGCTTTTTTCAGAAAGAGACATGTAAAGTCAAAATCTGCTCATAATCCTCACTGCATGACAGTTATTGACCAAAAAACATATTTTCTATCATATTAATCCATTTTCACATGTTTCTTGCATAGAGATGTGTTTCTCAGTCACTGTGGGCAAAAGAGGCAACTTTGATGAAAAATGCACTCAAAATGCTCTTTCGGCGCTTAGAGCCCTGAAATGCTGGTAACAGGCCCGTTTCAGCAAAAGACATGTAAAGTCAAAGTCTGCTCATAATCCTCACTGTATGACATTTATTGACAAAAAAACACCTTTTCTACCATATTAATCAATTTTCACATATTTCTTGCATAGAGATATGTTTCTCAGTCACTGTGGGCAAAAGAGAAAGCTTTGATGAAAAACGCACTCAAAATGCTCTTTCGGCGCTTAGAGCCCTGAAATGCTGGTAACAGGCCCTTTTCAGCAAAAGACATGTAAAGTCAAAATCTGCTCATAATCCTCACTGTATGACATTTATTGACAAAAAAAACACCTTTTCTATCATATTAATCCATTTTCACATATTTCTTGCATAGAGATGTGTTTCTCAGTTACTGTGGGCAAAAGAGGCAGCTTTGATGAAAAATGCACTCAAAATACTCTTTCGGCACTTAGAGCCCTGAAATGCTGGTAAAAGGCCCTTTTCAGCAAAAGACATGTAAAGTCAAAATCTGCTCATAATCCTCACTGTATGACAGTTATTGACCATAAAACACCTTTTCCATCATATTAATCCATTTTCACATGTTTCTTGCACATCAGTATGTTTCTCAATAACTGCGGTGAATAGGATATATTCAGTAAAATTCATTCAAATTTCTTCTTTCTTTTTTTTTCATTTTTTCATCATTTTCTAATTTTAATTTGTCTTCTGTGTTCCAGGTAATTCCTTTAAGAATCCCTCTTCAGCCTGAGTTGATGGACTTTTCAAGTCCTGGTCTCTGTCTCCATCCAGTGGTTCTCATGAGATACTGCCAAAGTAAGACTGAAATATAAATTTTAACCTATACACTTCCATGAGACATTTTTTGGTCAAATGATTGTTTTAAATTATAAGAATTTAATTTATTAAGAAGTGTTTTACAGGGTGGGGAAAATGTAAAATTCTCTGTTGCTAATTTCGTATCAGAGTGAAACAATTGTAAATTGGCGCTACTAAAACCCTTCCAAATGCATTATTTTTATTGTCAATTAAAAAAGTGAAAGAGAATCGAAATAGGCTTTTTTCAGCAAAAGACATGTAAAGTCAAAATCTGCTCATAATCCTCACTGCATGACAGTTATTGACCAAAAAACATATTTTCTATCATATTAATCCATTTTCACATGTTTCTTGCATAGAGATGTGTTTCTCAGTCACTGTGGGCAAAAGAGGCAACTTTGATGAAAAATGGACTCAAAATGCTCTTTCGGCGCTTAGAGCCCAGAAATGCTGGTAACAGGCCCTTTTCAGCAAAAGACATGTAAAGTCAAAATCTGCTCATAATCCTCACTGCATGACAGTTATTGACCAAAAACATATTTTCTATCATATTAATCCATTTTCACATGTTTCTTGCATAGAGATGTGTTTCTCAGTCACTGTGGGCAAAAGAGGCAACTTTGATGAAAATGCACTCAAAATGCTCTTTCGGCGCTTAGAGCCCTGAAATGCTGGTAACAGGCCCGTTTCAGCAAAAGACATGTAAAGTCAAAGTCTGCTCATAATCCTCACTGTATGACATTTATTGACAAAAAAACCCCACCTTTTCCATCATATTAATCCATTTTCACATATTTCTTGCATAGAGATGTGTTTCTCAATAACTGCGGGCGAATCTTCAGTAAAAATTCATTCAAATTTATTCTTTTTTTCCCATTTTTTCATCATTTTCCCTAATTTTAATTAATAATTTATTAAGAAGTTATTTACAGGGTGGGGAAAATGTAAAATTCTCTGTTGCTAATTTCATAACAGAGTGAAACAATTGTAAAGTGGCGCTGCTAAAACCCTTCCAAATGCATTATTTTTATTGTCAAAGTAAAAAAGTGAGAGAGAATTGAAAGAGGCCTTTTTCAGCAAAAGACATGTAAAGTCAAAATCTGCTCATAATCCTCACTGTATGACATTTATTGACAAAAAAAACACCTTTTCTATCATATTAATCCATTTTCACATATTTCTTGCATAGAGATGTGTTTCTCAGTCACTGTCGGCAAAAGAGGCAGCTTTGATGAAAAATGCACTCAAAATACTCTTTCGCACTTAGAGCCCTGAAATGCTGGTAAAAGGCCTTTTTCAGCAAAAGACATGTAAAGTCAAAATCTGTTCATAATCCTCACTGTATGACATTTATTGACAAAAAACACCGTTTCTATCATATTAATCCATTTTCACATATTTCTTGCATAGAGATGTGTTTCTCAGTCACTGTGGGCAAAAGAGGCAGCTTTGATGAAAAATGCACTCAAAATACTCTTTCGGCACTTAGAGCCCTGAAATGCTGGTAAAAGGCCCTTTTCAGCAAAAGACATGTAAAGTCAAAATCTGCTCATAATCCTCACTGTATGACAGTTATTGACCATAAAACACCTTTTCCATCATATTAATCCATTTTCACATGTTTCTTGCACATCAGTATGTTTCTCAATAACTGCGGGTGAATAGGATATATTCAGTAAAAATTCATTCAAATTTCTTCTTTCTTTTTTTTTTCATTTTTTCATCATTTTCTCTAATTTTAATTTGTCTTCTGTGTTCCAGGTAATTCCTTTAAGAATCCCTCTTCAGCCTGAGTTGATGGACTTTTTCAAGTCCTGGTCTCTGTCTCCATCCAGTGGTTCTCATGAGATACTGCCAAAGTAAGACTGAAATATAAATTTTAACCTATACACTTCCATGAGACATTTTTGGTCAAATGATTGTTTTAAATTATAAGAATTTAATTTATTAAGAAGTGTTTTACAGGGTGGGGAAAATGTAAAATTCTCTGTTGCTAATTTCGTATCAGAGTGAAACAATTGTAAATTGGCGCTGCTAAAAACCCTTCCAAATGCATTATTTTTTATTGTCAATTAAAAAAGTGAAAGAGAATCGAAATAGGCTTTTTTCAGAAAGAGACATGTAAAGTCAAAATCTGCTCATAATCCTCACTGCATGACAGTTATTGACCAAAAAAACATATTTTCTACCATATTAATCCATTTTCACATGTTTCTTGCATAGAGATGTGTTTCTCAGTCACTGTGGGCAAAAGAGGCAGCTTTGATGAAAAATGCACTCAAAATGCTCTTTCGGCGCTTAGAGCCCTGAAATGCTGGTAACAGGCCCGTTTCAGCAAAAGACATGTAAAGTCAAAGTCTGCTCATAATCCTCACTGTATGACATTTATTGACAAAAACACCTTTTCTACCATATTAATCAATTTTCACATATTTCTTGCATAGAGATATGTTTCTCAGTCACTGTGGGCAAAAGAGAAAGCTTTGATGAAAAATGCACTCAAAATGCTCTTTCGGCGCTTAGAGCCCTGAAATGCTGGTAACAGGCCCTTTTCAGCAAAAGACATGTAAAGTCAAAGTCTGCTCATAATCCTCACTGTATGACATTTATTGACAAAAAAACACCTTTTCTACCATATTAATCCATTTTCACATATTTCTTGCATAGAGATGTGTTTCTCAGTCACTGTGGGCAAAAGAGGCAGCTTTGATGAAAATGCACTCAAAATACTCTTCGGCACTTAGAGCCCTGAAATGCTGGTAACAGGCCCTTTTCAGCAAAAAGACATGTAAAGTCAAAATCTGCTCATAATCCTCACTGTATGACAGTTATTGACCATAAAACACCTTTTCCATCATATTAATCCATTTTCACATGTTTCTTGCACATCAGTGTGTTTCTCAATAACTGCGGGTGAATAGGATATATTCAGTAAAAATTCATTCAAATTTCTTCTTTTTTTTTTCATTTTTTCATCATTTTCTCTTATTTTAATTTGTTTTCTGTGTTCCATGTGATTTCTTTAAGAATCTCTCTACCGCCTAAGTTGATGACCTTTTTCAATTCCTGGTCTCTGTCTCCATCCAGTGGTTCTCATGAGATACTGCCAAAGTAAGACTGAAATATAAATTTTAACCTATACACTTCCATGAGACATTTTTTGGTCAAATGATTGTTTTAAATTATAAGAATTTAATTTATTAAGAAGTGTTTTACAGGGTGGGGAAAATGTAAAATTCTCTGTTGCTAATTTCTATCAGAGTGAAACAATTGTAAATTGGCGCTGCTAAAACCCTTCCAAATGCATTATTTTTATTGTCAATTAAAAAGTGAAAGAGAATCGAAATAGGCTTTTTTCAGCAAAAGACATGTAAAGTCAAAATCTGCTCATAATCCTCACTGCATGACAGTTATTGACCAAAAAACATATTTTCTATCATATTAATCCATTTTCACATGTTTCTTGCATAGAGATGTGTTTCTCAGTCACTGTGGGCAAAAGAGGCAACTTTGATGAAAAATGCACTCAAAATGCTCTTTCGGCGCTTAGAGCCCTGAAATGCTGGTAACAGGCCCGTTTCAGCAAAAGACATGTAAAGTCAAAGTCTGCTCATAATCCTCACTGTATGACATTTATTGACAAAAAAAACACCTTTTCTACCATATTAATCAATTTTCACATATTTCTTGCATAGAGATATGTTTCTCAGTCACTGTGGGCAAAAGAGAAAGCTTTGATGAAAAACGCACTCAAAATGCTCATTCGGCGCTTAGAGCCCTGAAATGCTGGTAACAGGCCCTTTTCAGCAAAAGACATGTAAAGTCAAAATCTGCTCATAATCCTCACTGTATAACATATACTGACAAAAAAACACCTTTTCTATCATATTAATCCATTTTCACATATTTCTTGCATAGAGATGTGTTTCTCAGTCACTGTCGGCAAAAGAGGCAGCTTTGATGAAAAATGCACTCAAAATACTCTTTCGGCACTTAGAGCCCTGAAATGCTGGTAAAAGGCCCTTTTCAGCAAAAGACATGTAAAGTCAAAATCTGCTCATAATCCTCACTGTATGACATTTATTGACAAAAAAAAACACCTTTTCTATCATATTAATCCATTTTCACATATTTCTTGCATAGAGATGTGTTTCTCAGTTACTGTGGGCAAAAGAGGCAGCTTTGATGAAAAATGCACTCAAAATACTCTTTCGGCACTTAGAGCCCTGAAATGCTGGTAAAAGGCCCTTTTCAGCAAAAGACATGTAAAGTCAAAATCTGCTCATAATCCTCACTGTATGACAGTTATTGACCATAAAACACCTTTTCCATCATATTAATCCATTTTCACATGTTTCTTGCACATCAGTATGTTTCTCAATAACTGCGGGTGAATAGGATATATTCAGTAAAAATTCATTCAAATTTCTTCTTTCTTTTTTTTTTCATTTTCATCATTTTCTCTAATTTTAATTTGTCTTCTGTGTTCCAGGTAATTCCTTTAAGAATCCCTCTTCAGCCTGAGTTGATGGACTTTTTCAAGTCCTGGTCTCTGTCTCCATCCAGTGGTTCTCATGAGATACTGCCAAAGTAAGACTGAAATATAAATTTTAACCTATACACTTCCATGAGACATTTTTTGGTCAAATGATTGTTTTAAATTATAAGAATTTAATTTATTAAGAAGTGTTTTACAGGGTGGGGAAAATGTAAAATTCTCTGTTGCTAATTTCGTATCAGAGTGAAACAATTGTAAATTGGCGCTACTAAAAACCCTTCCAAATGCATTATTTTTTATTGTCAATTAAAAAAGTGAAAGAGAATCGAAATAGGCTTTTTCAGCAAAAGACATGTAAAGTCAAAATCTGCTCATAATCCTCACTGCATGACAGTTATTGACCAAAAACATATTTTCTATCATATTAATCCATTTTCACATGTTTCTTGCATAGAGATGTGTTTCTCAGTCACTGTGGGCAAAAGAGGCAACTTTGATGAAAAATGCACTCAAAATGCTCTTTCGGCGCTTAGAGCCCAGAAATGCTGGTAACAGGCCCTTTTCAGCAAAAGACATGTAAAGTCAAAATCTGCTCATAATCCTCACTGCATGACAGTTATTGACCAAAAAACATATTTTCTATCATATTAATCCATTTTCACATGTTTCTTGCATAGAGATGTGTTTCTCAGTCACTGTGGGCAAAAGAGGCAACTTTGATGAAAAATGCACTCAAAATGCTCTTTCGGCGCTTAGAGCCCTGAAATGCTGGTAACAGGCCCTTTTCAGCAAAAGACATGTAAAGTCAAAGTCTGCTCATAATCCTCACTGTATGACATTTATTGACAAAAAAAACACCTTTTCTACCATATTAATCAATTTTCACATATTTCTTGCATAGAGATATGTTTCTCAGTCACTGTGGGCAAAAGAGAAAGCTTTGATGAAAAATGCACTCAAAATGCTCTTTCGGGCGCTTAGAGCCCTGAAATGCTGGTAACAGGCCCTTTTCAGCAAAAAGACATGTAAAGTCAAAATCTGCTCATAATCCTCACTGTATAACAATTTATTGACAAAAAAAACACCTTTTCTATCATATTAATCCATTTTCACATATTTCTTGCATAGAGATGTGTTTCTCAGTCACTGTCGGCAAAAGAGGCAGCTTTGATGAAAAATGCACTCAAAATACTCTTTCGGCACTTAGAGCCCTGAAATGCTGGTAAAAGGCCCTTTTCAGCAAAAGACATGTAAAGTCAAAATCTGCTCATAATCCTCACTGTATGACAGTTATTGACCATAAAACACCTTTTCCATCATATTAATCCATTTTCACATGTTTCTTGCACATCAGTATGTTTCTCAGTAACTGCAGGTGAATAGGATATATTCAGTAAAAATTCATTCAAATTTCTTCTTTCTTTTTTTTTTCATTTTTTCATCATTTTCTCTAATTTTAATTTGTCTTCTGTGTTCCAGGTAATTCCTTTAAGAATCCCTCTTCAGCCTGAGTTGATGGACTTTTTCAAGTCCTGGTCTCTGTCTCCATCCAGTGGTTCTCATGAGATACTGCCAAAGTAAGACTGAAATATAAATTTTAACCTATACACTTCCATGAGACATTTTTTGGTCAAATGATTGTTTTAAATTATAAGAATTTAATTTATTAAGAAGTGTTTTACAGGGTGGGGAAAATGTAAAATTCTCTGTTGCTAATTTCGTATCAAAGTGAAACAATTGTAAATTGGCGCTGCTAAAAACCCTTCCAAATGCATTATTTTTTATTGTCAATTAAAAAAGTGAAAGAGAATCGAAATAGGCTTTTTTCAGCAAAAGACATGTAAAGTCAAAATCTGCTCATAATCCTCACTGCGTGACAGTTATTGACCAAAAAACATATTTTCTATCATATTAATCCATTTTCACATGTTTCTTGCATAGAGATGTGTTTCTCAGTCACTGTGGGCAAAAGAGGCAACTTTGATGAAAAATGCACTCAAAATGCTCTTTCGGCGCTTAGAGCCCTGAAATGCTGGTAACAGGCCCGTTTCAGCAAAAGACATGTAAAGTCAAAATCTGCTCATAATCCTCACTGTATGACATTTATTGACCAAAAAACATATTTTCTATCATATTAATCCATTTTCACATATTTCTTGCATAGAGATGTGTTTCTCAGTCACTGTCGGCAAAAGAGGCAGCTTTGATGAAAAACGCACTTAAAATCTGCTTTCGGCGCTTAGAGAGCCCAGAAATGGTGGAGACAGGCCCTTTTCAGCAAAAGACATGTAAAGTCAAAATCCTAACTGTATGACAGTTATTGACCAAAGAACACCTTTTCCATCATATTAATCCATTTTCACATGTTTCTGGCACATCAATGTGTTTCTCAATAACTGCGGGCGAATCGGATATCTTCAGTAAAAATTCATTCAAATTTCTTCTTTTTTTTTTCCATTTTTTCATCATTTTCCCTAATTTTAATTTGTCTTCTGTGTTCCAGGTAATTCCTTTAAGAATCCCTCTTCAGCCTGAGTTGATGGACTTTTTCAAGTCCTGGTCTCTGTCTCCATCCAGTGGTTCTCATGAGATACTGCCAAAGTAAGACTGAAATATAAATTTTAACCTATACACTTCCATGAGACATTTTTTGGTCAAATGATTGTTTTAAATTATAAGAATTTAATTTATCAAGAAGTGTTTTACAGGGTGGGGAAAATGTAAAATTCTCTGTTGCTAATTTCATATCAGAGTGAAACAATCGTAATTTGGCGCTGCTAAAAACCCTTCCAAATGCATTATTTTTTATTGTCAAATTAAAAAAGTGAAAGAGAATGGAAATAGGCCTTTTTCAGAAAAGACATGTAAAGTCAAAATCTGCTCATAATCCTCACTGTATGACAGTTATTGACCAAAAAAACATATTTTCTACCATATTAATCCATTTTCACATGTTTCTTGCATAGAGATGTGTTTCTCAGTCACTGTGGGCAAAAGAGGCAACTTTGATGAAAATGCACTCAAAATGCTCTTTCGGCGCTTAGAGCCCTGAAATGCTGGTAACAGGCCCTTTTCAGCAAAAGACATGTAAAGTCAAAATCTGCTCATAATCCTCACTGTATGACAGTTATTGACAAAAAAACCCACCTTTTCTATCATATTAATCCATTTTCACATATTTCTTGCATAGAGATGTGTTTCTCAGTTACTGTGGGCAAAAGAGGCAACTTTGATGAAAAATGCACTCAAAATACTCTTTCGGCACTTAGAGCCCTGAAATGCTGGTAACAGGCCCTTTTCAGCAAAAGACATGTAAAGTCAAAATCTGCTCATAATCCTCACTGTATGACAGTTATTGACCATAAAACACCTTTTCCATCATATTAATCCATTTTCACATGTTTCTTGCACATCAGTGTGTTTCTCAATAACTGCGGGTGAATAGGATATATTCAGTAAAAATTCATTCAAATTTCTTCTTTCTTTTTTTTTTCATTTTTTCATCATTTTCTCTAATTTTAATTTGTCTTCTGTGTTCCAGGTGATTCCTTTAAGAATCCCTCTTCAGCCTGAGTTGATGGACTTTTTCAAGTCCTGGTCTCTGTCTCCATCCAGTGGTTCTCATGAGATACTGCCAAAGTAAGACTGAAATATAAATTTTAACCTATACACTTCCATGAGACATTTTTTGGTCAAATGATTGTTTTAAATTATAAGAATTTAATTTATTAAGAAGTGTTTTACAGGGTGGGGAAAATGTAAAATTCTCTGTTGCTAATTTCGTATCAGAGTGAAACAATTGTAAATTGGCGCTGCTAAAAACCCTTCCAAATGCATTATTTTTTATTGTCAATTAAAAAAGTGAAAGAGAATCGAAATAGGCTTTTTTCAGCAAAAGACATGTAAAGTCAAAATCTGCTCATAATCCTCACTGCATGACAGTTATTGACCAAAAAACATATTTTCTATCATATTAATCCATTTTCACATGTTTCTTGCATAGAGATGTGTTTCTCAGTCACTGTGGGCAAAAGAGGCAACTTTGATGAAAAATGCACTCAAAATGCTCTTTCGGCGCTTAGAGCCCTGAAATGCTGGTAACAGGCCCTTTTCAGCAAAAGACATGTAAAGTCAAAATCTGCTCATAATCCTCACTGCATGACAGTTATTGACCAAAAAACATATTTTCTATCATATTAATCCATTTTCACATGTTTCTTGCATAGAGATGTGTTTCTCAGTCACTGTGGGCAAAAGAGGCAACTTTGATGAAAATGCACTCAAAATGCTCTTTCGGCGCTTAGAGCCCTGAAATGCTGGTAACAGGCCCGTTTCAGCAAAAGACATGTAAAGTCAAAATCTGCTCATAATCCTCACTGTATGACATTTATTCACAAAAAAAAAAAAACTTTTCTATAATATTAATCCATTTTCACATATTTCTTGCATAGAGATGTGTTTCTCAGTCACTGTCGGCAAAAGAGGCAGCTTTGATGAAAAATGCACTCAAAATACTCTTTCGGCACTTAGAGCCCTGAAATGCTGGTAAAAGGCCCTTTTCAGCAAAAGACATGTAAAGTCAAAATCTGCTCATAATCCTCACTGTATGACAGTTATTGACCATAAAACACCTTTTCCATCATATTAATCCATTTTCACATGTTTCTGGCACATCAATGTGTTTCTCAATAATCATGGGCGAATCTTCAGTAAAAATTCATTCAAATTTATTCTTTTTTTCCCATTTTTTCATCATTTTCCCTAATTTTAATTAATAATTTATTAAGAAGTTATTTACAGGGTGGGGAAAATGTAAAATTCTCTGTTGCTAATTTCATAACAGAGTGAAACAATTGTAAAGTGGCGCTGCTAAAAACCCTTCCAAATGCATTATTTTTATTGTCAAATTAAAAAAGTGAAAGAGAATTGAAATAGGCCTTTTTCAGCAAAAGACATGTTAAGTCAAAATCTGCTCATAATCCTCACTGTATGACATTTATTGACAAAAAACACAGTTTCTATCATATTAATCCATTTTCACATATTTCTTGCATAGAGATGTGTTTCTCAGTCACTGTGGGCAAAAAAGGCAGCTTTGATGAAAAACGCACTCAAAATGCTCTTTCGGCGCTCAGAGAGCCCAAAATGGTGGAGACAGGCCCTTTTCAGCAAAAGACATGTAAAGTCAAAATCTGCTCATAATCCTCACTGTATAACATTTATTGACAAAAAAAACACCTTTTCTATCATATTAATCCATTTTCACATATTTCTTGCATAGAGATGTGTTTCTCAGTCACTGTCGGCAAAAGAGGCAGCTTTGATGAAAACGCACTTAAAATCTGCTTTCGGCGCTTAGAGAGCCCAGAAATGGTGGAGACAGGCCCTTTTCAGCAAAAGACATGTAAAGTCAAAATCTGCTCATAATCCTCACTGTATGACAGTTATTGACCAAAGAACACCTTTTCTGTCATATTAATCCATTTTCACATGTTTCTTGCACATCAGTGTGTTTCTCAATAACTGCGGGTGAATCGGATATCTTCAGTAAAAATTCATTCAAATTTCTTCTTTCTTTTTTTTTCCATTTTTTCATCATTTTCCCTAATTTTAATTTGTCTTCTGTGTTCCAGGTAATTCCTTTAAGAATCCCTCTTCAGCCTGAGTTGATGGACTTTTTCAAGTCCTGGTCTCTGTCTCCATCCAGTGGTTCTCATGAGATACTGCCAAAGTAAGACTGAAATATAAATTTTAACCTATACACTTCCATGAGACATTTTTTGGTCAAATGATTGTTTTAAATTATAAGAATTTAATTTATCAAGAAGTGTTTTACAGGGTGGGGAAAATGTAAAATTCTCTGTTGCTAATTTCATATCAGAGTGAAACAATCGTAAATTGGCGCTGCTAAAAACCCTTCCAAATGCATTATTTTTTATTGTCAAATTAAAAAAGTGAAAGAGAATGGAAATAGGCCTTTTTCAGAAAAGACATGTAAAGTCAAAATCTGCTCATAATCCTCACTGTATGACAGTTATTGACCAAAAAAACATATTTTCTACCATATTAATCCATTTTCACATGTTTCTTGCATAGAGATGTGTTTCTCAGTCACTGTGGGCAAAAGAGGCAACTTTGATGAAAAATGCACTCAAAATGCTCTTGCGGCGCTTAGAGCCCTGAAATGCTGGTAACAGGCCCTTTTCAGCAAAAGACATGTAAAGTCAAAATCTGCTCATAATCCTCACTGTATGACAGTTATTGACCATAAAACACCTTTTCCATCATATTAATCCATTTTCACATGTTTCTGGCACATCAATGTGTTTCTCAATAACTGCGGGCGAATCGGATATCTTCAGTAAAAATTCATTCAAATTTCTTCTTTTTTTTTCCATTTTTTCATCATTTTCCCTAATTTTAATTTGTCTTCTGTGTTCCAGGTAATTCCTTTAACTAGATCCTGCAGGACAACACACATCTACCCAATTGCTTTCCAACAGGTTTAGTATTCATTCACATACAGTGAACTTCAATTCCAGGCATGTGATTATATGTGTAACCCTGTCCATCCCTATCACTCCAGTAGGTGTCTTAGGTGTTCTGACCAGTGACTTCAGGCTGTCCTGCAGTCTAGTTGTGCATTTCCAATCATCTCCAGAACTGTGGATCTTTCCTCCCCTTGGTATACAGTCTACAGTTGCCATAGAAACCTTTATACAACAATTTAAGACACATCTATTTAAAATTACCTTTGTACCTCATGTTTTTATTGTTGTATTGCCTTTGTTTTATTGACTTAATGTTGTTTATGGTCTTTTGTGAAGCACTTTAAAAAGGTGCTTGCTTAATTCTCCCTAAAACATTTATTGTATCTATAAAAACAGGAAGGAGAGAAACATCAGGAGAAAGTGGTTTCAGAGTCCTACCTTAGTGTCACAGCTCTGTCTGGTGTGGGCAATATAAGGTGTATTAAGACGCACAGCCAGCTCCCTCCTGGTGACAGCATAGTGCTCCATCAGCCTCAGTACATTTGCAGGCAGCTGGTAGTCCCACACAAGACAACAGAACAGAATCGCAGTGTTCAAGATTAAAGGTTCTGTTTTATAAAAAGTCAGATTTTTATGTTTTATGGGGTTTCTTTGTCAAAAATACTTGTGTTTGGGAAGTACTAGGCATACAACTGTATAAATGAGACTTAGATTATCCAGCAAAAATTATGTGAGAGTTTGCTAAGCTGTTCTGACAATGATTTACTGTTGTTGAACATGGTTCCCAACCATTCATCAATTCAGTATTCACCGTTCTTCATGAAGGCATGAGAGAAAAACAGAGTTTTCTTCACAAATTAGTAACACGGCATGATTGATATACAATTTTTCTGATTTCTTGGTATGCATGTACCAAATGTTCTAACTACGATTCACTTGAGTCCATTAAAAAATTTCCAGGGGCACCCAATATTCAAAAGCTATGTCCTTGCCACACCAGCTGTAGGTTTGATACAAACCTACGGTTCTTTACTGCAAGACAAGACACATACCTCTTACATTGATGAATCTCTTACATTCAGACAAATTATATCTCTTTCAGAACTTTCATGAAAAAACATCCAGCTTACATAGAACAGCACATTTAACCCAGCTGATAAACTCCTTACAATGAACTTTATAACTTTTGCATACTAAAACCTCAAATTACACTCATCCTTTTCAAAACACTAACACAGGCAGAGTGGGGAAAGTCCGGCGCAGCAGTACACCAACACATGGTGATCGTAGCGGAATACAGAAGTGCTGACAGAGCAAGAGATTTACAGAAATAATTCACAGTCAGGTTGCAGAGAACATAATGATGTCACAGCTGAGCTTTGACATCTTGGCTATCAAATTTGAGAACTTAAGAATTTGAGCATATAGTATAGTTCTTGAATAATTCTGAAAACATGTTTTATGAGGTTACAATGTAACCTCATAAAACAGGTTACATTGTAACCTGTTTTGTCTAAGACTTGGACCTTTGACCATCAGTTCATTCTTGAGTTCAAGTGGATATTAGTGCAAAATTTGAGGAAGTCTCTCATAGCCATCTTCAGATATTGCATTAACAAGAATGAAACAAATGCAAGGTCAAAGTCACCCTGGAAATGGACTTTAACTGTTATGTTTTCGCTGCCCATCCCCCCACTTATTATTATTAGGGCCCAAGCACTGAATGGTGCGAGGACCCTCTTGGAATGCAAGGAATTATCATTATTATTATTATTCCTATAAATGAATTGCCTTTTGGGGGGCTTTATCACATTCAAAAACTCATTAAACTTTGCAGCTTTATTGGGTCTGGTGAAAACTTTGATACTTTGGTCTCAGGCACAAATTGTAAGAAATGGCTCTATTACATTTGTGTGAAAGAGCCCCCGCCTCTGCTTTCATCTACATTAACCAAGATTGGTAGGCACATGTAGCACCCCAAGACGAACAAAAAAGTCTCTTGGACCCATACGGCAAACCCCACAGGAGGTCAGCCATTTTGATTTGAAGTTGCAATTTTGGCGTGTTTTTGGCCATTTTCACATCTTGTCCGACAGATTTCACCTGATTGACTTCAAAATTAAAACATCTTCTCAGAAGGACTTGGTCATCAAAAGTTATTAAAATCCTGAGTTTTCATCACACCGTGTGGCCGTTATTAGGCCAAACATTGCCATGTCTCGCCAAGAACCGGGAAGTAAACAGGAAATAGTTAATAACTCCGAGGGACATGGCTCAATCTGTACCAAACGTCACATTTGATGACAGTCCCATCTTGAACACATCTACATGGTAACCCTTACCATTTCTTATAGGGCCACCTACTGGCAACAGGAAATGGCATGAAAATCACGTGTTCTTTTCGATGTATATCTCCTGCAGATTTCACCAAACTGACTTCAAATGTGGTCAATGAAACCATTAAGACATGTGACATAAAAACTGATTTAAAATTTTAGTTTTTGTAATGCTATGTGGGCGTGGCTTGGTTTCTAATTTTGATGCTTGCCATGAAACAGGAAGTTGTTGTAACTCAGCCAAACATCATCCGATCTGCCCAATACTTCTCATGCTTGATAAGAATCTCGGCCTAAACAAAGCTGCATGGCTCAATTGAGTAATCATCACAGAGCCACCTACTGGAGCACGGGCGTTACATGTTTTTTATTTTAATTTGAACCTCTTTACAGGTTGAGCATGTTCAGCTCAATATTGGTCATAAAAGTGCTGAGACCTTGACAATGCCTCCTTGTGATTTCAGAGCTTTTTTCATGGACATCGTTGCCATGGCAACATGCTCTTCACCGCCAAACAGGAAGTTCACGTTGCATCAATGGAATGGGCCAACATTTTACAGGTGGTGCCCTGAATACATCAACAGGTCAATTAAGTATGATAATCACAGCGCCACCAACTGGCAAAAGGAAGTAAGCCTCTTAACACAACTATACTTTGACGGATTGATTTGACAGGACATTTACATGGTTTGGTCTACACATGATGTAGACCAAGATGACATACATTTTGTGAGGTCTCCAGCACTACCTAGTGGCCACAGGAAGTATAAACCCAAATGGAATGTCTAACTGAAAGATTGAAACTCTCGGCTTGCTTGATCAGACTTTCACTGAAATGAAAGATCATGGGACATCAAAAGTTATTCAATTTGTGATTTTTTTTCACACAATTTGGGCATGACTTGGTTTCCACCTTTGATGTTTCGCCATGAAACAGCACGTTGTTCTATCTCAGCCAAACATCATCAGAGCTGCCGAAAACTTCTCATGCTTGATAAAAGTACAGAGTTGAACACATCTGCATGGCTCACTTGACTTATCGGCATACCACCACCTACTGGAAACAGGAATTTAAATGATTCATATTTTTAGTTGCATCCTCTTACAGGCTGACCACATTCAACTCAAACTTGGTAACAAAAGTAAGACCTTCATGATGCCTCCTTGTGAAGATCATATGTTTTCAATGAATGACATTGCCGTGGCAATGCAGTATTCGCCACCAAACAGGAAGCTTCTGTAACTTCAGTAACAATATCATCTTCTGTAACAATATCATCCTTTGATTTACATGCAATTTACATTGGTCTACAAATGATGTAGACCAGGATGACTTAAATTTTGTGTTGTCTCAAGCGCCACCTCGTGGTTTTAGGAAGTACTACACCGTGTTAAATATGTCACTCAGTGGTCCAAACTTTCTGCATGCATTTTCTGACTTTCACTACAATTAAAGATTGGGGCAGTTGGAGTCACGGCAGATACCCCTAGTTTTATAGGGGTGCGAGGGCCCGTTCATCGCTGCTTGCAGCTTTAATTAGGGCCCCAGCACCGAAGGGTGCGGGGCCCCTATTGAAACTGTAGGGATTATTGGGGCCCAAGCACTGACCAGTGTGAGGACCCTTTTGTAATTGATCTGCTTTTTATTCTTCTTATTATTATTTTGGAGAATGAATCAATTTTTTGAGGGCTTTATCATACTTGAAAACTCATGCTTATCAGGACTGGTGAAAATTTTTGTATTTTATAGGTCTCGTGTAGGTGTCAGGTGAGCTCAGTAGCGCCCCCTAAATGCCAGCCCCGGCAAACCATTTGATGCAGAGGTTTAAAATTTGGAGGTATAAAGTACATCCTAAGACAAACAAAAATACTCTTGGAGCCATACTCTAAACCCAGCAGGGAGTCTGCCATTTTGATTTGAATTGTCATTTTTTATGCGATTTCATGGTGTTGGAATTTGAAACAATAGTCCTACAGATTTCAACAGACTGTCATTTTTGTGTAACGGTGTGGAAGTTATGGGGCCAAGAAGTTACATGTTTCATCACCAAACAGGAAGTAGTTTTTAAATCTATTGTACATAATCCAAAATGCCCCAACCTTCACATGCTTAATGACAGTCCTGCCCTGAACACATATATATATCACAATTTTCATCATTACTGAGAGCGCCACATATTGACGTAGGAAAGACAAAGTTTTACACTAAGAGGTCCAGCAGGTTCACTTGACTGATCTCAAAACTGTGTAAAAAAAATCATTAAGATTTTGGTGATTATGTAAAACAAATATTGTCTGTTTTTGTTGAACAGGGTTTCCCGTGACGCCATGGCGCATTGCAATGTTCTGGCATGACATCACAAACTGTCATAACTTGACTTCAGATGGTCATATCGTAACAAAATTTCACACATTTGATGGGAATCCAGGCCTGAAGACACTTGCATTGCAATTTTGAATCACAGTTATAGCGCCTCCTAGTGGTAACAGGAAGTTACTTTTTTTACACATTAATGTTTCCCCTGTAGTGGGTTAACCTGAGCAACCTCAAATTTTATCATCATACTACACAGACTTTCATGATACACAGAAAAAAACTTTGGACTTTTTATCATATGCTGTTGCCATGGTAACACACTATTCGCCATAATACAGAAAGCACTTTTTGAGGGGCAAGGCATGCACAAAAATGCACCAAATGTGTCTAGATCCATCAGAAATTCTAAATTGTGATATCTGATAGGATTTGTTTTAAATGATTTGCAAAAATGGCTCTTGAGCACCCCCTAGAAAAATTCAACAAAGCACCCCCAGCAGACCATTTAAACTAGAGTTAAGAAACTTGAGAAACTTGTTCAAAAGCCCAAGACCGACAAAAAAGAGCCATGCCCTAAATCAAACAGGAAGTGCGCCATTTTAATTTTAATTTTCATATTTTTTGTAATTTTAGTGTGTTTCATTAAACACTTGTCCTACAGATTTCATCTGATTGACTTCAATCTAGACACCAGTATTTCCTAAAGTTGGTGATGTCTTTGATTTCATCAAACGCTGTTGCCGTTCTGCCGCATTCTTCGCCATAAACAAAAAAGTCTTTTGGGGACATACTGTAAAATCAGCAGGAGTTGGCCATTTTAATTTGAAATTGTAATTTTGGTGTAATTTTGGCAATTATCAGGGGTCGTAATTTTTAAAACTTGTCCTAGAGCTTTCATCAGATTACCTGCTGAATAGTCCAATATGACCCAAACTTCACATTTGATAAGTCCCACCCTGAACACATCTAAATGACAATTTTAAGTGATAATACTGGTGTTACTGAAGTTGAGTGGACAATTTCGATGTTCGACATGACATCAAAAACTGTTGTAACTTTGCCCCAGATGGTCAGATCTTTACAAAATTTCACAGATTTGATCAGAGTCCAGGCCTGAAGACATCTGCAGTGCAATTTTGAATCTTACTCATAGCGCCAACTATTGGTAGCAGGAAGTTACTTTTTTTTACTCTTTGACTGATTTTTTTCCTGTAGCAGGTTAACTTAATTGACCTCATATCCAATTAGAATACTGTAAAGACCTTCATGATGCACAGAAATTACACTTTTCAGTTTTCATCAAAAGCTGTTGCCAAAGTTACGCATTATTCGCCATAAAACTGGAAGCACTTTTTGAGAGGCAAGGCATGCACCAAAACTTACCAAACTTAGCACACACATCAGAGGTCCTATAATGTGATGTTTGATATGATTTCTTTTGCACTGATGTGCCAAAATGTCTTTGTAGCACTCCTACAGATTTCAACAAAGCAGCCCCTGCAATACATTTAACCTAGAGCAATAAAACTTGAAAGGCATGCCTAACAGCCCAAGACCTACAAAAAAGCCTCTTGGACCCATACTCTAAACCCAACAGGAAGTCGGCAATTTTGAATTAAATGTGCAATTTTGGCATATTTTTGGTCATTTTCAGGGCTTGCAGTTTTATGATCTTCTCCTACAGATTTCACCCGGTTGACTTCAAAATTTTAAAAAACCTCTCAGAAGGCCTGTGACATCAAAAGTTATTACATTTGTGAGTTTTGTCACATTGTGTGGTTGTTATTTCCATTTCTCACCATTAACCAGGATGTAGTTTATAACTCTGAGGGACATGGTCCAGTCTTCACCAAACTTCACGCCTGATAACTGTCTTGCCCTGAACACATCTACATGACAACTATTACAATTACTTTTAGCACCCCTACTGGCAACATGAAATGTCATGGAAATTACATGCTTTCTTCTTTGATGGAATGCTCCTACAGATTGTATACAATTGACTTCAAGTCTGGGGACAAAACCTTTAAGACCTTAATGATGCCTCCCTCTTAAGTAAAGGTTTTCCATGAACACTGTTGCCATGGAGACCCAATGGTGGCCACCAAAAGGAAACTGTTGTAACTTCACTTTACATCAACCAATTGGCTGCAGATTTCGCAGTTGTGGTTAGGCTGCAGCCCTTAACACATCAACATGTCCATTAATATGATACCCACTGAGCCATCTACTGTCAACAGGAAGGATGCCTCGTATCACAACTATCCTTTGATTTTCATGAAGTTTACATGTTTTGTCAGACAAATGATATAGACGAAGATGCCACATGTTTTGTGTGCCCAAAGAAAGTAATTCACCATGTGAAATATCTCCCACAAGGGTCCAAAGTCTCTACATACTTTTTCCAAGTTTCACTGAAATCAATCAATCAAATCAAATCTTTATTTGTATGGCACTTTTCACCCAAAGAGTAACACAAAGTACCTCACAGAGATTAAAAACAATAACAGAAATGACAAACATCAATAAAAATCAAGAAAAATACAGACAGCCTGACCCTCCCACCCCCACATAAACGTACGCAACAACACACACACAATCATGTTGATATTCCCACACATATTCGCAAAGGCACCCGAACATCCACCCTTACCACCCACACACACGCACACATACACCAACACACACCAATTGCTACTAAAGAGACATGGCTAGGCACTGAGACCTGAGGCGAGGGAGAAGCTACCTTTGGGGGCCAACCTCACTGAGAGAGGTCACGGTCCAGCACCGCTGGGGCGCCGCCACAGAGACCATCCCAACCCGGGCGGACAGGAGTGCCCGCACCAAGATGCCGAGCCCTCTAGCCACCCGGGCCGAAACAGTCCACGGTACAGCACCCCCAATGGTGGACCAGAGACCACTCCCAGTCCGGTAGGCCCCCGATGAGGAAACACTGGAGCTAAAAACTAACACAATAAAATAAGGTAAAGAACATAAAAGCTAAGAACGTAAGGGACTGAAACAGTAAAATAAGACAAAGAATACAAGTGCACAGTAAAATAGTTTAAAGGTTATAACCGCTAATAATTAGATAAATAAATAAATGGGAGACTAAAACAGTGGGATAAGATAAAATAAAAAAAAAAAGTAGAATAAATAAATAAATAGTTAGTTAGTTAGTTAAAAGCCTGATTGAAAAGATGGGTCTTGAGCCTCTTTTAAAAACCTCAACACTGTCTGTGATCCTGAGGTTCTCCGGGAGGCTGTTCCACAGACGGGGGCCATAGTAACTGAAAGCCGCCTCCCCATTTCTTTTAGAGCTAACTTGTGGTATGGTTAAAAGGCCAGTGCCGGAGGACCTCAGGGTCCGCGAGGGTTGATAAGGTAAAAGCAGCTCAGTTAGGTAAGAAGGCCCAAGACCTTTGAGACACTTAAAAACAAGTAAAAGAACCTTAAAATCAATCCTGAAACGCACCGGGAGCCAATGAAGCGATTTTAATCAAAGTGTTTTTTTTTATTGATTTTCACATTCAGACATCAAACCTCCATTCAAACCAAGATAATAGGACTGAACTTATTCATCACAAGTGTAGAACTAAACTACAGACAAAACAGTGACAAGACAAATCATACTAATACTAGACATCAGACACACCCACCACCCATGATAATAAGAAGAAAATAGATGACAAAATAAATTAATTAATTAAAAAATGAATAAATAAAAAAAAAAAAAAAAAAAAAAAAAAGAGAGAGAGATGGGGAGGGGGAAAGGGGGGGAGGGGGTCAGAAGCTGCCAATTATGTTGGAGCAGCTGAAAGCTCCTGTTCAAAGTGAGAAATAAAAGGCTGCCAGACCTTAGAAAATCTCTTAGTGTTGCCCTGCAATGTAAATCTAAGGTGTTCTAATTTCAGGTGTGCCATCACCTCCTCCATCCATCGTTCGTGAGATGGCGGTGTTGCCTTTATCCAGTTAAATAAAATTAATCTTCTGGCCAACAACGAAGAAAATGCTATTGCTTTCCTTTGAGCGGTCGTTAGTTGTGCTTCCCCTGGTGCCACACCAAAGATGGCTGCCAGAGGGGTGGGCTCTATATTTCTGTTATAAACGGATGAGAAGGTTTTGAAAATTTTGGCCCAAAACTCTTTCAGCCTGTGACAAGACCAGAACATGTGACATATGTTGGCTGGCACCTGTTTACATCTAGGACAAGTCGGATCAGCCCCCTGATAAATTCTTGCTAGTTTGTCCCTTGAAAAATGAAGTCTGTGTAACACCTTAAATTGTATCAATCCGTGTCTAACACATACAGAGGAAGAGTGTATTAGTTCTACTGCCCATCTCCAGTCAACTTCCGATATGTCCAATTCTAACTCTTCCTCCCATTTCGTTTTTATGTAATCGAGGGGTGGGGAAGCCACATTCTGGATATTCACATAGATCCTGGAAATCATCCCTTTACAAGTCGGATTCATATCCAATAGTTCATCTATCCATCCGCTTTGCGGTAGCATAAGGGATGAAGAGAATGTTTTTTTCACAAATTCTCGAACCTGAAAATATCTGAGGTAGTTAGTCTTTGAGGGATTCCATACTCTTTCTCCAGTTGAGCCGCAGACATGAATACCCCATCTTTAAAAAGGTTTTTGACACATTCCACCCCAGCTCTATACCATTCCCTAAATGCTGTTCCCCCAAGGGCCGGGGGAAACAAATGATTGCCATAGACAGGAGCAGAGAGAAGGGCATTTCTGTTTTTAAAATGTGTTCTGAACTGGACCCAAATTTTGATAGAGTCATGTACAACAGGGTTGTTTGTGTACAGGTGTTTGCTTAAGGGCAGAGAGGCGCAGACCAGGGAGCGTAAGAACACTGGGCTAGATGCATATCTTTCCATATGTACCCAAACTGGGGTTTCATCGTCATCTACCTGTGAGACCCAAAACAACAGCTTATGTATATTGGCAGCCCAATAATAGTGCATATAATTTGGTAGAGCCAGGCCTCCCTCTTCTCTCTGTCTCTCAAGGAACTCTCTTCTTATCCGGGGGACTGTTTTATTCCAGATAAAGGTGGATGTGCATTATTTAATTCTTTAAAAAATGATTTAGGAATGAAAATTGGAATTGTCTGGAACAAATAGAGGAACCGTGGCATTACAGTCATTTTGACAGAATTAATCTTCCCTGCTAATGATAGGGGGAGAGATGACCACCTCTCCATATCTAATTTTGCCTTATCCAATGTTACTTTAAAGTTATGATTAAATAAGTCTTTGTATTTACTTGTTACATTGACACCTAAGTAAGTGAATTTATCTTTGTGCGTTGTGAAAGGAAAGGACTGAAATGACAGTCTCCTCGCCTGCTTATTAATTGGGAAAAGAACACTTTTCGTTAGATTAACTTTATAACCCGAGACCTTCCCAAAGTCTTCAATAATATTCAGAGCCACTGGGATGTTTGTGGCAGGGTTTGACAGGAAAAGAAGGAGGTCATCAGCGTATAGCGAGAGTTTATGGTTTTGCATCCCCCTGTGTATACCCCCAAGTCCAGCAGCATTCCTCAGCATTATTGCAAGGGGCTCAATTGCCATATCAAAGAGCAGAGGTGACAAGGGGCACCCCTGCCTTGTTCCCCGAAACAGAGGAAAAGGTTCAGATATTATATTGTTTGTTCTCACCATAGCCTGGGGATTTGCATATATTATTTCGATCCACGAACGAAATTTAGGACCGAATCCGAATTTCTCAAGAACTGTGAAGAGATAGAAATACTCTATTCTATCAAAAGCTTTGTGAGCATCTAGGGATATCACAATCTCAGGTTCAATGTTATCTTCGGCAGTATACAACACGTTGAAAAGGCGACGGAGATTACTGGAGAGTTGCCTACCAGCAACAAACCCTGTCTGGTCAGGGTGTATTATCTTACTTATAACAGGCTCAATCCTAGCTGCCAATACTTTGGTCAATATCTTATAATCACAGCCAAGCAAACTCACTGGCCGATACGATTCACATTTAAGCGGATCCTTATTTTTCTTAAGGAGCACAGAGATCACAGCCTGTGACATAGTTTGAGGTAAAACTTTTTTATCAAGAACCTCCTCATATACTCTACCTAGTAGGGGTATCAGTTTGGATGCAAATTTTTTGTAAAAGTCACTCGGGAACCCATCTGGGCCCGGTGCTTTACCCGTCTTCATATTCCGAATTGCATTCTCTATCTCACTTGCAGTCAGCGGTCCCTCTAATCTATCCCTCTCTGCCCTCTCTAGGAACGGCATTTCCAGATTTTCAAAAAAAGTTTTCACTCGCTCCCTGTCATTTATTTCTGAGGTATATAAATCCTTATAAAAAGACTTAAATTGGTTGTTGACATCTTTCTGATCTATAATTTTATTTCCCAGATTGTCTTCTATCTCCACTATCATACCAGCCGCTTCTGACTGTTTTAGTTGGTGGCTCAGGAGCCTACCTGCACGCTCACCATGCTCATAGAGATCCTGTCTTGACCTAAGATATAGATCCGCCTCACGCTGATTCAATAAGATATCGTATTCGGTCTGGAGCAGGATCCGTTTTCTGTGTAGCTCCTCGGAGGGAGCTGTAGAATTTGCAATGTCAATTTCTTTTATTGCCTCTGTTAATTCTGTAATTCGTATCATCTTTCTTTTCCTTTGTCCTGCATTGTACGAAATTATTTGTCCCCGTATATAAGCTTTTAAGGATTCCCACAGAATGCCACTACTTATATCAGGGGTATCATTAAGCTCTAAGAAAAAGTCTATTTGCGAATTTATGAATTCCGTAAAATCATCATCTGCCAATAGCCTGTTATTAAAGCGCCACATTCTCTGAGGTGACGTGTTCCCAGGGAAATTAAGTTTCAATATGACTGGGCTGTGATCAGATATTACTATGCCAGAGTATTCTATATGTGTTACTATAGATGTCAATTTATTATCTAATAAGAAGTAGTCAATTCTAGTATACGTCCGATGTGGTGGAGAGTAAAAGGAGTACTGCCTGGAGGTTGGGTTTATGAATCTCCATGGATCAAATAAACCATATACCTTGCAAAAAGAGTTAATGCATTGTGCTGATTTACTTAATACATTGGGTGTTGGGCTAGAGCGATCCAGAGCCGAATCTAGGACACAATTTAAGTCTCCCCCTAAAATCAGATTATGAGTATCCAAATTAGGTAATAATGAAAATAAATCCTCAAAAAATTGAGCATTATCCCAATTGGGCGCATATAAATTTGCCAACACCACTGGCATATTGAACAGTTTTCCAACCACAATAATATACCGACCATGTTTATCTTTTATAGTAGTTGTTTCTGTAAATTGTACATTCCTGTGTATAAGGATAGCCACTCCCCGACTCTTACTATTGAAACTTGAATGATAGACCTGATTAAATCCTCCCCTGCGGAGTTTGAGATGGTCCTTGTTCAACAAATGTGTCTCCTGTAAATACACTATCTCCACTCCCTGGTCTCTCAAATGTGAAAATACCTTACTCCGTTTAGTTGGCTTATTGATCGCCCTTACGTTCCAGCTCATCAATTTTGTGTCCAACCTGCACAGGTCCATGGTTTGTGTCGTGTCAGGGAGCTGTAGCCTGATGTCACCATTGTGCCCTTATGGTACCCACTATCTGGATCGCACCTTGAAGACTTGGCAGCAAAAGCAAAAAAGTTAAAAGGAGGGGGCATGGGAAGGAGGGGGGGGGTATCACACAAACAAATACAGTGAATATATAACACATAACATAGATGAACGCAATGAAGCGATTTTAAAACCGGTGTAATATGCTCCCGCCCTCTGGTCCTCGTCAGCACTCGTGCGGCCGAGTTCTGCAATAGTTGTAAATTGGAAATGCTCTTTTTGGGAAGACCAGAGAGCAGGGCATTACAATAATCTAGACGACAAGAGATAAAAGCATGCATCAGTACCTCCGTGCTGGCCTGAGAGAGAAACGGGCGGACTCTGGCTATGTTCTTTAGATGATAAAAACCAATTTTTGTTGTGTTTTTGATGTGTGGGATAAAAGTAAGCTCAGAGTCAAAAATCACACCCAGATTTGTTACAGATTGTGATGTTCTAAAAGCCTGTAACTTTGGTAAAAGTCTCTCTTTCTGGCCTTCAGGACCGCTGACTAAAACCTCTGTTTTGTCCTGGTTGAGCTGTAGGAAATTTGCTGCCATCCATGAATTTATGTCTGAAATGCAGTTAAAAAGGGCATCAATAGGCCCTGTGTCATCAGGAGACACAGCGATGTACAGTTGAGTATCGTCAGCATAACTATGAAAGCTGATGCCGTGACTCCTGATGACGTCCCCAAGGGGAAGCATGTACAGATTAAAAAGAGTTGGGCCTAAAATTGACCCTTGGGGAACCCCACACTTTATCTCATGGATTCCTGAGGAACATGTATCCATACTTACAAAGAAGTGTCGATCTGTGAGGTAGGAGTGAAACCAGTTCAGAACAGTACCAGAGAGGCCGACCAGGTTCCTCAGTCTATTTAATAAAATGTGATGGTCTACTGTATCGAAGGCGGCGGTTAGATCCAGTAGTACCAAGACAGTGAGTTTATGGTTATCTAAGTTGAGCCTGATGTCATTTAAAATCTTTACAAGGGCCGTCTCGGTACTGTGATTCATCCTAAAACCAGACTGACACCTCTCTAAAATGTTATTTGTGGTTAAAAGTCATTTACTTGGTTAAACACAAGTTTTTCCAAGATTTTACTTAGGAATGGTAAGTTCGATACAGGCCGATAATTATTAAAAATGTTGGGATCTAAATTGCTCTTCTTCAGAAGGGGTTTCACCACCGCCGTTTTAAAGGAGGTGGGGAAGACACCCGTCTGAAGAGAGCAATTCACCATGTATAACAATTGTTCCTCAAAGAATGCATGAAACGTTTTAAAAAATGGAGTGGGAATTGGGTCTAAGAGGCAGGTTGTGGGCTTTACTTGGGAGAAAACTCGACCAAGTGTCCTCGCATCTACCAGGGCAAAGCTCTCCAGTGTTTCCTCCGGTAAAATCAATGATTCGGGTGAGTAAACACTTAAAATCTGATGCGGTAAAAGACTCGATCTGATGTCATTGATTTTACTTCTGAAGTGGTCTGCAAAATCCTCACAAAGGGCGTCACTTGGTATCTTGGAGGGTCTATTAAAATGACTGATTGCATAACTCAGAGTCCCTACAGTAGCCTTGACTTGTGTGTGGGTGCAAGGGTCCATTCATTGCTGCATGCAGCTTTAATTATAATTATTTTTCTCTCCTAAGAATCGCATTTTTGGAGGTCTGAACATGCTCAAAAACTCATGGAAGTTGGTATGCTCCACTGGCCTGGCACAAAATTTTGTATTTTTGTGGTTTCACAAACAGATGTGGCTAAATGGCTCCAGAGCGCCCCCTAACGTATATCCCCAATGGCTGGTTTTATCTACAAATAGAAATTTGGCACACGTATGTATCATGCCCAGATGCACCAAAAAGTCTCTTGGACCCACCCTCCAAACCCAACAGGAAGTCAGCCATTTTGAAAAACCATTTTTGTGCTGATATTTGACGATTTCAGGCCTTGTACTTTGGCCATCATGACCAACAGGATTCATCCAATCGACTTTAGAATTGGTGTGTCCATTCTCAACCCCTTGGTGATGAAAAGTTATCAAAGGTCTGCGTCTGTATGATCTCATAAATAAACATGGTGGCACACATCACCTAGCAGTTGGCACGACTGGCCCACCCCTATCAGTCAGAAGGAGCTGAAGAACTTCTTAGGGCTGGCCTCATATTACAGAAAGATTGTATGGGGTTTCTCCTGTACTGTTTGGAGAAACTGTACTGTCTGCCCTCCTCATGCTAAGGTGAGAATTTAGTTGGCATTTAGTTGGCCATTAGATTTCCACGACACCCCTCATGGCCCTTAGTACGCCAGGAGGCTTCAGGATCGACTTTAGTCAGCCAGCATGTTCACCCGAGGAATAGCAGCAGTCCGCTTGCAGGAGGCAAAAACGGAACTATGATGTAAGGACACAAGGGAGGAACTTTTCAGTTGGAGAGATGGTCTGGATTTACAGCCCACAGCAGAAAAAGGCTGTTGTCCTAAGTTGGACAGCCAGTGGGCGGGACCAGGCCGAGTACTGGAGCAGTTGGGGGAGGTTGCCTGGGGGGGGTCCATTACAATATTATGATACGACAATTCGTCATCTAATTATTCACATTGAAAAAAAAATGTGTAAGTGAGTTACCTTGCTATTGCTGCAGGCTGTGGGAAAAGTCTCACTGTCAGACAGCTCATCATAACTCTCAAACTCACTAGAGCTCCAGTCGTTGGACCCATGGTGATCAGGTCTCTGGATGTCCTCATAGATGTCATCAACATCTGTACCAAGAAGCCAACAGATGAACAACACTTACTGTGTACTATCATATAACACAGTTAATAACTGTGTCCCTTTAACCTCTTTTGTTTTAGTCAGTCTATTAACACTGCGTAGTTCACCATGTTAGGTGCTGCATGGACAAAATGTGGTGGTCAAGTTACAAAGTGAGCACTCTGGTGTGAATGTGTGTTATGAAAATAAACAGTGAAGCTGTAAGTGGTTAGGAAACACACCTTCAACTGGGTGCTGTATGCTCTCAGCAGGGACGTCATCATAGATTACCACTGAGTCTCTCACCACACCACCTGAGCTGCAGCTCCTGGTACTCTGATTGGTTGGTCTGTCAGCCTCAGCTGTGTGATGCTCAGTCTGTTGACTGTCATTTACTGCACTGCTGCACTCGTCCTGATTGTCGTCTCCTAGCAGCAAAGGTTTTCCTACAAAACAGCGAAATCCCAGGTATAAGCAGTGCTACAGGGCTGCAATTCATCATTAGTGCATACAGTAAAACATGCACTTAGGGGTAATTCAGAATATTAGAAAAATTAAAATGCTTTGAGAATAGAAAATGGAGAATAGCAGTTTTAGTAGCGGTGACCTATGTAAGAAACAGGTAGCTCATGTTGATTTAGCTTTTACATTAAGCGTTTTGTTAAGTTGTGAACTACGGAAGGTATGCACAATTTTGGGAGAAAACAGTGGTTAAAGTAGTTACATTGGTCATGAATATAACTCTGATACCAATTTTTTGGAAACTAATTCACATGTCATGACACTTCCAGCTGCCTCAATATCAATTTCGCTAAATTTGTGTTAAATTTAGGCTCATATGTCTATTTTGCAATCTTGGTGAAGCTTTTGGGGTTGGTGCTGGAAAGCGGTGCCATGTGGGTGAAGGTGATCATCAGAATGATGAAATCGGTCAGTCATTAAATTCCCCTCCTGCAGACTTATATTTAGCCAACTGTTAGCTAATCAGATCAAGGTTTTCAAATATAAATGCCAGCAAACATTGACGAAAAAGATGGACAAGAATGGACACCGGCTGAACTAGCGTCCTGCTACTCAAGAGGAAGAGAGGAGGAGTGGGCTTCATAGTGAAAACTGCCACAACATTTCACAGAGCAGCAATGAGTGCAGCATGGCACAGCCCTGCTGAGGTCAGGAATAATTACCCTGCAAATTGTTTTGTTGATGTCGAGATGTGTGGACAGTGGATTATGCAACCAGAAACAATGGATTATCAAAATAACATGTTACACATTGAAAGATCATAACAAACAACAATAAATACATTTTATTAAAAGGGTATAATGATAGTCCAATGATTATTTTTTAAAAAAAAAGAAATATTGATTATAGATTATTGATTTTGTTGAGCAGTGTAAGAATATAAAAATACTTGGGCTGGGTGTCACCACTGATTTCCCAAATCAATTCGTTTTCAGTTCCCAAGGTCCTGATTCAATTTGATTTCCAGGGCAAGAAAGTGAGAGTAAAGTATACAGTTTATATGGTGTAACATAGCTGTCAAAAAGATGTGTCCATAATAAATGATTCTTATATGTAATTTTAACAATTTCTATGTCAAAAAAGTTGTTTTACACAAAATTCTGCTGTCATATACATGAGTCTGTGAAATTGGGTTTGTAGTTTGGATTGTTTTTATATGAGTATGAGTGTAAAATCTGACATCAGTGAGGTCACAGTCAGGTTAGTTAGTGCTAACTAACTAGCGCTGGCCAACTTCTAATCCCAGTAACAATAGCACTAAGATAGCATTATCAGCATTTAAATGTCTTTAGCTTGCAAGTTAAAGCAATACGTTTATGACTCCAAGAAATGTATATTATACATAATGATTCAATTTTATGAAATAAATAATTTCTATGCAATGCACGTTCTGTGATGTTTCTCCGGAGCTGCTACTACTTGGTACGCTGTTGCCCTCCATGTTTGCCTCTGGGGCATGCACATGCGCAGTTGGAGGAATCGCATATTGATTACTCTTCCTGCGACCTGACTGACCTCAGTGACGTCATTTCAGCACTTTTGGATTCGTACCCGTAAACTTGGATTTGTGCTCACAGTGAAGACTTCATAGTAGTGTCAACGTGAGTTGTATTCATAAGACTACACTCACAGATTTTATACTCATACTCATATAAAAACAATCCAGACTTGAACCCAATTTCACAGACTCACGTATATGACAGCAGAATTTTCTGTATGTCAACTTTTTTGACATAGAAATAGTTAAAATTACAAATAAGAATGATTAATTATGGACACATCTTTTTGACAGCTATCTTACACCATAGTTACTTTCTAAGTGTGCGTGTGCGAATGTTTAGTGTTTATGACATCTTTGCAGGACTGGCCTGCAGGTAGACTAGAGGTTACTGATGATAGCAATCGCTTTCCTGCGACACTTGTGCAGTACTGCGTGATGAGTAGAGTACAGTTGTGTGTGTATTGAGTGATCACTGCGAGGGCCGAGTGTTTGGCCACCATGACTTGCAGCGCCAGTTTGTTGTTTGTTTGTCCAGTTTGCTTTTTGTTTGTTTATTTGTTTTTTTAACATCATTGTGCCGATTTTCTTAATTCTATGTACCTCTGATGTAGGATGGAGGAGCACTGTGCTGTCTCCCTGCCCACAATATCTTTGGTATTGTAATTTATATTTAAGTATATGCTGCCCTGCTGTAGAGACCTTTAACTGTATACATTCACCTTAATCACCTTATATGGACTTTTGATTTGACTTTAAGTTAACTCATACAAACCTTGAATTTCTGGCCTTAGACCTGGAGGTCTATCCATCTTTTCATACGGCTGTAGTTGGTTGTTATAGACCACTGTCTGCCACTAATGATACACTTTCCTCTTTAATGAAACTTATATTTAGCCTGTCTTTCAGTGAGATAAATTAAACTGGGGGATTATAATATTAACTAGTTACAACCTATGTCTGATGTATTAAAATGTTATTTTAACTCTTTAAATCTTTTTCAGTAAGTTAATGATCCAACAAGACCTTATTTAAAACAGCTTGACAAATCTTCGATTGATTTAATTCTAACAAACTGTCCATATAAATATATATAAATATATAAATGTGCAAGGATTTTTCATGATCTTTCCTCATTTGACTGGAGGAGAATCGAACTATACCAGACATGGAAATGGCTTACAAATTATTTTCTGATGGTCTTATTGCAATTATTAATAAGCATACTCCTTATTAGAAATTCAGAGTTAAAGGTAGAAATAATCCCTGGTTTTCATCTGAATTTTTGGCAATGCTGCAGAGCGCAATCTGTCCTGGTTTAAGGCCAGAAAGTCTCGTTTAGAGTCAGATTGGCTGCTTTTTAGGCAACTACATAATAACTATACAGTGTAAATAAAAAGAGCAAAGGCTGCTTATTTTGTAAATGAGGCAATGAAAAGTTTTTTGAAGACTACAACACCGGTCGTAGGTTATAGGGACAGGTCTGAGCCTCCAACTAGCATTATAAAAGACTTTATGTGATAAAATAACAATGCTCAATTGTTTTATGAGCACTTCATTCCAACCTCTGCTTTGTTTGAAGCTGCTAGCGTCACCAGTACTAATGTAAACAACAATGCCATTTACTCTGATCCAACTGTGACTTTTGAGCAACCTTTTCACTTCAAAGTGTTTACCAGCACTGAGGTTTGTAAAGTGCTAGAGATGCTTGACTTTAAGAAGTCAGCACGTCCTGACAGTGTAGAGTCTGATTTTCTAAAGCTAGCAGCTGATTTTATTGCTTCTCCGTTAAAATACCTTTTTCATCTCTCTATATCTTTAAATGAGATTCCTCCTTTTTGGAAATCTGCCTTTGCTTTGCCCTCATTAAAATCTAATGACCCAACCCAGTTTAATAACTATAGGCCCATTTTGAAACCCTCTGCCTTGGCCAAAATATTAGAATTTATAGGTTTTTTTTAGATAAAAGACTTTCTACATGTAAATTACATTTTATCTGTATGTTAGTCTCGGTTCAGAAAAAAACATTACCACAGAATGATATTGTGTATTCGTTGGATTGTGGTCTGCATTGTGCTCCTCTCCTATGGAACCATCTTCCATTTTCGGTCAGGGAGGCAGACACTGTTTCAACTTTTAAGGGTAGACTTAAGGCCTTCCTCTTTGATAAAGCTTATAATTAGGGCTGGCTCAGGCTGCCTGGACCAGCCCATAGTTAGGCTGACATAGGTTTAACCTGCCGGGGGACTTCCTCTGATACGCTGAGCTCCTTTCCTTCTCTCAATGCTGCCATCAGAAATCATGCATGTCTGTTAACTGCATTGCCATGTGCAAGCTTAGCTTAGCTCTGTGATAGCCATGTGGTACTCTCACTACCTGGGGCTCGCGATTACAGAGCCTGGGTCTGTTGAACTGCACTACGCTAATCCTGTTGCCTCTCGGGAGCGTTCCTGCTCCCTTGTTTCCTAGTTTCCCTGGATCCTGGCTGTAACCTTGACTGTGCCTGACCGTGGTGATAGCTGTGCTGATGCCGCGACCCTGCCTTTGGTTGTGCTCGTGCTGTGGCTGTACTGATTCTGTGCCCCCCGCTCGCCCTGATCGTGGTCTGGTCCTGGTTGCGCCGATGCTGTGATCTTGCCTTTGGACAACTCCCTTTCAACATATGCATGAGACTGTTATCATCTCTATCAACATCATCATAGAGAGCAATTACTAATTTCACACCTACCATTATTGTAATATGACATGCATCTGTTTCTATTATTGCTGTGCCAGACAGAGCAGTTGGTTGGTTTGTTAATTATTTATTCTGCAGAGTGAAATGTGTACACGAGGAAGGCATGTTATCAGCCCCTCTTACAACTGCCAAAGGTACATCTGTATGCAGAAATTTATTGTATTTATTGCTCTGCTTCTACTCAGACTCAGGCCCTCTTCCAGCTTCAGCCAGCCTTAAACAATGTTCAGCAACTCTTGTTCAATCTGAAGCTTGTCCTGAATGCTGATAAAACAAAATGCATGTTATTTACGACAGACAAGACGAGGCCCTTAAATCTCCCAACTATTATTACACCTCAGAACAAGACTATAGAGTGTATTTCATCCTATAGATACCTGGGTATTGTGTTGGATGACTCATCTTTCTTTTGAGTCGCACATTGAACTACTTGTGAAAAGGCTCAAGTTTAAATTGGGTTTTTATTTTAGAAACAGGAGCTACTTTTTTTTCTTTGCAAAAAAGGGTGGTATTCATGACTGTGCTTAATTATGGGGATGTATTATAAATGAATGCACCCTCCCAGTGTTTGCATGCTCTGGACTCTCTGTATCATGTTGCATTGAGATTCATTACTAATTACAAGCCCTTTACTCATCGCTGTATCCTGTATGTTCAGTTGGGTGGCTGCACACTGCATACACAGTGTACATTCTCTTATTTGCAAAGCTGTTCTTGACCTACTTCTAGAATATTTTTGTGTGTACATTTTGCCAAAAATGGAAATGGCTATGCTCTCTGTTCAACGAACTTGTTCTTTTTGTGTTTTATGTTGTTGCTTTGGAGTTACATATTTTTGATTTTGTATTTTTGTTCTATGTTGTCTGTATGTAACTTTTGTTTCTGCCTGTCTTTGCCAGGACACTCTTGAAAAGGAGTTGGTTTTTTTTGTTTAATAAATGTTAGATAAAAAAATACATTAACAATTAGTGTGGAAAGCTGCTTGCTCATGCTAGGAAGGTGTACTTGTTCCAGTACACCTTATCTCAGCAAAGGTAACCTCCTTTATTCTCATAACAATGTGTTTGAATTTATAAATATGTGACTAAATGAGATCTTCTTGATCAGAATCACTCAGTACACTCTAGGAGTTTGAGTTCTGTCCTTTAAGCTAAAATAGATTGTCTCTATAAACCCTTTTTTTTATTCTTTTCTATAACTTAATTAAAATCAAAAGACAGCTGCTTTTGTATCATCATTTATTTGTTCATTTATCTGAATGAAAATACAGTAATTTCCACCACACCTGTCTTGCCTCTAGGGGTTATTTTGCACTGGCTATTGCAGGCCAGTCTATATTTAAAGCGTCTACAAAGATGGAAACTTGAAGTGGTTTTAGGCAATATTACACAATAGAGAGTGATCATCGTGGCTGTGATTCAGTCAAAGGCACAAGGCCGCAGGCATCATTCATCAGTTACCAGTGAACACTCACACTGATAGTCACCTCCAGCTTCCTTGCCCAGCGGGTAAGTCCCAATCGGGTGAGCGCTGGGTTTAAAAAGGTCCTAATCTCTACTCCACATGTTCATAAAGCAGGTGTGCACAGTGTTGAAGGGCCAGCCAGCTAGCTATACTGAGGCAGCTAAGCTAAAAACAGCAGTATAGGTAGCGGACAGAAAAGCCCTCAGCTTGATGAACAGTGCTGCCACTAATGTAATTACGCATCCTCGGTTCACCTGACTAATAACACAATAAATAAATGGGATGGAGGATGGTATAGCAGCTCCAGCAGCAACTTTTATTTTCCGTTACCAACAAAAAAACACAAATGCATGAGCCCTAAAAAAAAAGTGGAGACCCCTCCTCCAACTGACTGACACCTCAATGGATCCCACTTTTGACATCTCCTGTCTCCATGGCTTTGTTCAGACTGCCAGCCCAAATGCGATTTTTGTCATGTCCAGATTGATTTTATTAAATCTGAACCGCAAATAACCACTTGAAATCCAATTTTGCAAATCCAATCAAAACCACATGTGGAGGTGGTTTGAAATGTGATCCAAATCGAATTTCTACAGATGTGTCTTCAGTCCAGACGCTCTAGTCATTCAAATTGGATATCGGCGTATCCTTCACGCCACTCCCTCTTACTGGCTGCCTGAAGGGAGTGTCTTGATGGACAATAAGGGGTGCTAGACGGTCACAGAGTATGTCAAACGTCCTACGGCGCATTTGCAAATCGGCACACCATCTATCATCATCAAATGTGATCAAATAGAGCCTGTGTCATGTGGGCGGTGGGGGAGGGGGCGGAGTATTGTTCATGATGGTGACAGCAGAGGAAAAGAAACTACTTTTGAGTCATGAAGTTTTGGTCCTGATGGACCCCAGCCCCTTGCAAGAGGGGAGGGTCTCAAAAAGTCTGTGTCCGGGGTGAGAGAGGTCGGCCACAATTTTACCTGCACGCCTCAGGGACCTGGAGGTGTACAGGTCATGGAGAGATGGCAGGTGGCAGCCAATAACCCTCTCTGCATGACACGCTGAAGCCTGTTCTTGTCCCTTGCCGTGGCTGCAGCATACCACACTATGATGGAGGAGGTGAGGATGGAGTCAGTATTAGCAGTATAGAAGCTGATGTTCAGCTACCGCTTGAGGTCCTGGTTAATGATGGTCCCCAGGGGGTGGAATGACTCCACAGTGAAAACCGGGAGTCACAGAGGGTGGAGGGGGTTGGGGTAAATCCACTACCATTTCCACTGTCTTCAGAGCACTGAGCTCTAAGTTGTTCTCACCGCACCAGGTCACCAGATGGTCAGCCTTGCACCAGTAGGCGGACTCATTCCCACCAGAGATGAGTTCAATGAGGGTGGTGTCATCTGCAAGCTTGAGGAGCTTGAGGTTTAGCTGTTTGTGTACAGGGAGAAGACAAGAGGAGAAAGAACGCAGCCTTGAGGGGAGCCGGCGCTGATGGTTCTGCTGTCAGAAACATGCTTCCCCAGCTTCACCTGTTACTTCCTGTCAGACAGGAGGTCTGTGATCCACCTGCAGGTGGAGTCATGTTCAGCTTGGAGAGCTTGTCCTGTAGCAGACCCGGAATTATTGTATTAAAAGCATAGCTGAAATCCACAAACAGGATCCTGGCGTAGGTTCCTGGTGAGTCCAGATGTTTGAGGATGAAGTAGAGGGCCAGGTTAACAGCGTCGTCTACAGACCTGTTGGCTCTATAGGTGAACTTCAGGGGATCTAGGAGAGGGTCTGAGATGTGTTTCATGTTTGACAGTAACAGGCGCTCAAAGGACTTTATCACCACAGAGGTCAAGGCGACAGGTCTGTAGTCATTGAGTCCTGTGGTCCTTGGTTTTTTAGGGACAGGGAGGTGGAGGCCTTGAAGCAGGATTGCATGTGGCATGTCTCCAATGAGGTATTGAAAATGTCTGTAAACACTGGAGACAGATGATTGGCACAGTTCTTCAGGGTGGAGGGGGAAACAGAGTCCTTACCAGCTGCTTTATGGGGTTCTGTCTCCTAAAGATCTTATTAAGATCTCTCTCCAGGATGGACAGAGGTGTTGCTGAGGTGATGGGGGAGGGGGTAGCTGGGGTGGATGGTTGTGCTGAGTCCTGGGCCCCTGCTGCAATTGTAGTGGAAGGGGTGGTAAAGTGTGGAGTGGAATTATAATGGGGGATGGTTCCAGGACTGTCCCATTGTCTTTCAAAGCACCAGTAAAACTTGTTCAGGTTGTTGGCAAGGCGTAAATCATTCACAGAATGGGGGGTTTTGAGCTTGTAACTGGTGAGCTCTCTGAGACCCTACCAGACTGAGCCAGCGTCCCTGTCAGAGTAGAGATGCTTAGCTTCATTAACCGCCCTGCTGAAGGTGTATTTAGCTTTTTTGTAGCCCCCCTTGTCCCCACTCTTGAATGCCTCCTCCTTTGTCTGCCTTAACCATATGAGTTTAGCTATGAACCAGGGCTTGTTGTTGTTGTAACTCACCAAAGTGCATGATGTTACAAAAAGTCCTGGCAAAAGCTGATGTATGACATCACAGCCTCTGTATATTCATCCAGACTGTTTGTGGCAGTCCTGAAATTTTCTCAGTCAGCACAGTCCAAGCACGCCTGTAAATCCACCACAGCTGCACTAGTCCACTGTTTTGATGTCCTCACAATAGGTTTGCAGAGCTTTAATTTCTGCCTGTATGCAGGAATCAAATGAACGAATGAACGTAAAGTTAAAGTTGTGATACGCGTTGCTGACGGTGGTGTAGCAGTGATCCAAAACATTCCCCTCTCTGGTCAGACATTTAATAAACTGTCTATATTTTGGGAGTTCATGACATAGATTCCCCTTGTTAAAGTCCCCAAGGACTATAACTAAGGACCCCAGATATGTTCGCTCCACACCCTGTATCTGGTTGGTGAGGGCGCACTATGCCTCGTGCATGTTGGCCTGCGCTGGAATGTAAACACTGACCAGAATGAATGAAGCAAACTCACGGGGAAAATAAAATGGTTTGCAGTCAATTAAAAAGTTTCCAAACCAGAAGAACAATGTTTTTGTATCACTGTCACATCAGTACACCAGCCACTGTTGGCATAAAAACAGATTCCTTCACCCTTTGTCTTGCCAGAAAGTTGTGCGTCTTGATCTGAAGAGTTGGAATCCTGCCAGCTGCAAGGCAGAGTCCGCTATAAGGTCACACAGCCAGGTCCCCATGAAGCACAAAACATTTTAATACCTGATTCTCCTTTCTAGTTTTCCTGAAATAATTCAAATGATTACTGGGGCGCAATTCCTCAGGTTACATTACCTAGTGAACACACGCCTAACCACGCCACAAAAGGAAAAGATTGGACACACAGAGGGGCAGGTTGACAAAGGATCAAAGTCTGATAAATGATTAAAAAAGTATCAATATTTGTAGGCCTATCATATGAAACACAATAGACAAATGCTGAGGTTAGCACAGCAAAAGCTAATTTCCAGGACAGGAGAAGGACATATGATACTGGTTGATGTGCTACTTATATTTCTGAGTTTATTAGATATTAATTAAATTAATTAATTGCGGTAAGTAAGTCAGTAGAAAGACAAAGATAAATAAAATACACGTTTATATATATATATATATATATATATATATATATAAGCAATAAACAGCAACCTGCTCCTTTACCATGATGAAATATGTCAGTATAACCATAAATGCCGTATCCACATCATATTTATACTATGTAATTCTACATTTTTTATATAAAAGTACTATGTATGTATGTATTTATATATAGACATACATACATACATTTTCTTCTGCTTATCCGGGGTCAGGTCGCGGGGGCAGCAGCCTAAGCAGGAAAGCCCAGACTTCCCTCTCCCCCGCCACTTCATCCAGCTCTTCCTGGCATTCTCAGGCCAGCTGAGAGACATAGTCTCTCCAGCGTGTCCTGGGTCTTCCGCTGGGTCTCCTACCTCACCGGGAGGCATCCTAATTAGATGCCTGAGCCACCTCACCTGGCTCTTCTCAACGTGGAGGAGCAGCGGCTGTATTCCGAGCTCCTACCGGATGACCGTGCTCCTCACCCTATTGCTCGTTTTGGTCGCTTGTACCTGCGATTTTGTTCTTTCGGTCACTACCCAAAGCTCGTGACCATAGGTGAGGGTAGGAACAAAGATGGACTGGTAAATCGAGAGTTTTGCCTTTCGGCTCAGCTCACTCTTCACCATGACAGATCGGTGCAGAGTCTAGATTACTGCAAATGCTGCACCAATCCGCCTGTTGATCTCCCGCTCCATCCTTCCCCCACTCGTGAACAAGATCCCGAGATACTTAAACTCCTCCACTTGGGGCAGGATCTCCTTCCCGATCTGGAGGGGGCACTCCACCTCTTTCCTGCTGAGAACCATGGCCTCAGATTTGGAGGTGCTGATTCTCATCCCAGTCACTTCACACTCGGCTGCGAACCTGTCCAGTGAGAGCTAAAGGTCATGGCCTGATGAAGCCACAGGACCACATCATCTGCTAAAGCAGTAACCCAATCCTGAGGTCCCCAAACCGTACCCCCTCAGCACCCTGGCTGTGCTTAGAAATTCTGTTGATAAGAGTTATGAACAGAATCAGTGACAAAGGGCAGACCTGGTGGAGTCCAACCCTCATCGGAAACGGGCCCGACTTACTGCCAGCAATGCAGACCAAGCTCTGGCACCAGCTGTACAGGGAACGTACGGCCCACACCAGGGGGTCCGATACCCCATATTCCCTGAGTACCCCCCACAGGACTCCCCAAGGAACACGGTCGAAGCCTTCTCCATGTCCATAAAGCCCATGTGGACTGGTTTGGCAAACTCCAATGCACCCTCAAGGATCCTGCCAAGGGTCCAGAGTTGGTCCACAGTTCCACAACCAGGAAGAAAACCGCATTGCTCCTCCTTAATCGGAGGTTCGACTGTCCGGAGGATCCTCCTCTCCAGTACCCCTGAACAGACCTTACCAGAGAGGCTGAGGAGTGTGATCCCCCTTAGTTGGAACACACCCTCCGGTCCCCTTCTTAAAAGAGCGACCACCACCCCGGTCTGCCAGTCCAGAGGCACTGCCCCAATGTCCAGGCACTGTTGCAGAGTCGTGTCAACCATGACAGCCCAACAACATCCAGTGCCCTAAGGAACTCCGGGCGGATCTTATCTGCCCCTGGGGCCCTGCCACCGAGGAGCTTTTTGACCACCTCGGCAACCTCACCCCCAGAGATGGGAGAGCCCACCCCCGAGTCCCCAAGGCCTGCCTCCTAATAAGGAAGAAGGCCTGAGGACGCTAATGAGGATATTTATATATAATATATTTTATGTTTTACAATATATTTTATTTTTTGTATTTTAATCATATTTAACCCTTATTTGGCGCTCAGTTGCTTTTTTCTAATGCCTCTGACTTTTGAGCTGCTGAAATGTGTGGATCTTCCGAGTGTGAGATTAATTAGTCTAATCTAACCCTAGGTGTTGACATTAATCTTCAAATATAAGCACGTTTTACTTTAAAAAACAACATAATAATGAAACAAAAGATTATGCGCTCTGTGTACATTGTAAATCGATGCAGTTATTGACTGCTATTTAGCCAAAATTGGAATTTTGTCACTCCGTATAATATATTCAAATGGCCCGCCAGACAAGTCTGGGAACTATTGAAGCCTCCGTAAATCACGTGACGCCAGAGCATTTTGAACCTCTGATGTCATTACTCTGTTTATTCTGGTGAACCCATCCCATCAATTGCAAGCAGCTCTATTACATGTGAGCACATAGACTGGCTCACACAGCTGTCAATCATTGTGGAAAATCTAATTTTTGTTAAATGTAATAACTAATTTAAACCGATCCTATTATAAAAAAATGATCATTTGAGTAAACATCAGGGTGATGAAAACTACCCTGAGTGACAGGACCATTTTTGGGAAAAATTCATTTGGTGTGTACTGAGTTTTTAGTTTGGCCCATATCCCATTCACTGACATGGAGGGGCGGGCTTTATGAGCTATACTGCAGCCTGACACAAGGGTTGATTGCGATTGAAAAGCTACACTTTGAGGGGAACTTTCATGTTGTTCATTGTTATATACAGTCTATGGTTGTGACAGACTCTTTAAAAAGTAAAGCTACCAATGTGCATTCCTGTCAACTTGCATTGAGAGTGTCTCTCCACTTTTTGGTTAAGCCATCAAAGCCGAAACCTACAAACTTGTTTATTAACTTGATATTTTCATGAACACACTGATTAAACTTACAGGAGACTTCATGCTAAACTGTATCTTCAAACAGAGAGGATGTCATCATTTTATTACTCCGTTCACAAGATACAAGGTAGACTTATTTATATATAAACATACATATAAAAATGAAATTACAGTTTGTCCTTGATCCTGCTACATTTTGCAGTTGAAGGATGTGCTGATTAAAATCGCCAGCAGTTACTATGAAAATTATAGTTAAAAATCTTACAGTGTAGACAGATGAAGCCACAGCAGCATTACAGGACTCTTTTCTGTTTGCAGACTGGCTAATGTTCAAAGATGCTGCCACTCAGGATAACATCAGTCTTGAAGAATATGCATCTTCAGTGACATTATATATCAGCAAATGTGTTGATGACATGGTGTTCACAAAGACGGTGAGATCATTCCCCAAACCAAAAGGCCTGTGTGAATGTGGAGGTGAAAGCTCTTTTCAGAGCTCAACAACAACAGCATTAAAGATATGTGGCAGGTGACTCAAAATGTCACAGGCTACAAAAGCAGGAGTGCCACCATCATGTGAGAGGCAACGCTGCCAAATGAGCTTGTTTTGATCTCCTCAACAAAGACTCAGCTGTGAAGTCTAGTTAACCTCCAGAGGACCGGCCACTCTCAGTAACCATAGCAGAATTGCAATAACTCCTGCTGAGAGTAAATCTAAATAAGGCTGCTGGTCCAGTTGCTCCGTAGTGTGTTAGTCCAGCAGCGGAATCCTCTGTATCTTTTTCCGGATGGCAGGGTGAACATAGGCTGCTGTCTTTCAGTATCCTTTGGGCTCTGTGCAGACACCTCACTTCAGTGAGGTCACTGATGCTCTGTAAATGGGGACCAGTGATGTTCTGGGCAGTTTTAATCACCCGCTGTAGAGCCTTCCTGTCCTGGACTGTGCACGAACGATGCCTGTTCATGATGTTTCCAGTCAGTATGCTTTCTATTGCTCCTCTGCAGAAGTTGACCTGGATCTTGCTCTGGGATTTAGCCTTCCAAAGTCAAAGTCAAAGTCAGCTTTATTGTCAATTCTGCAGTATGTACAAGACAAACAGAGGATTGAAATTAGTTACTCTCAACTCTCTGTGACAGAGAGTAGACATAAATATATATATATTTAAAAAGAGATAAATAAAAACTGTACAATACAAACAAAGTTTCTGTAGGAAGTAGAGCATTTTCTGTGCTTTTTTAACCTGGGTGGCAATGTGCGATATCCAAGAAAGGTTCTCAGTGACAGTAATTCCAAGGAATCTATAGCTATTTCTGCTGCTCCGCCTCAGCTCCACTGATGTAGACAGGGGTGTGTGTCTTTGCCACCTTTTTTCTAAAATCAACAATCAGCTCCTTGGTTTTATTCACTCTGCAAGGTTATTGATTTCCTCCCAGCATGAACTCTCATCGTTGTTTATAATACGGCCAATGATGGTGGTGCCGTCTGCAAAGTTCAAATAGTTTTCCTGATGTCTGGAAGTGCAGTCATGGGTGTACAATGTGTAAACAGGAGAGGCTGAGCACACAGCCCAGGGCGGGCTCAAGTGTTGAGCACTAATGTAGAGGAGGGAGACTGCCAATCCAAACTGTCTGGGTTCAGCATGTCAGGAAGTCCAGTATCCAGTTGCAGAGCGTTGCAGAGAGTATTAAGTTTTCCAGTGAGCTTCATGGAGGAGAGTGTGTTGAATGCTGAGCTGAAGTCAACAAACAGCATCCTGTTGTCGCTGTTCTTATTCTCCAGTTGAGTGAAGACTGAGTGAAGTGCCGTAGATATGGCATCCTCCGTGAATCTGTTGGTTCTCAAAGAGTACTGGTAAGAGTCCAGGCTGGCAGGGATGGTGTCTTTGATGGGCTCGAGAACCAGTTTCTCAAACCACTTGATCGGGATGGGGGTAAGAGCAACAGAGCAGTAGTCATTCAGACTAGACACAGCAGACTTTTTAGCTACAGGAATGATGATGGCTGTCTTGAGGCAGGAGGGAACAGGGTCTGTTGTGAGAGTGAGATGTTAAAAATATCAGTCATAAAATTAACAAGCTGATCAGCACAAGTTTTTAGTATACATCCAGGAATGTTGTCTGGGCCTGCGGACTTGTCCATATTTACTCTTAGCAGGAGTTTTCTCACATCTGCTGTGGTCACTGAAAGTGGCCAGTCCTCTGGAGGTTGAGTAGACTTAATAGCTGAGTCTTTGTTGAGGAGATCAAAATGAGCATAAGAGACATGATAGGGACACTCCTGCTTTTGTAGCCTGTGACATTTTGAATTGCCTGCTACATATTTTTAGTGCTGTTGTTGTTGAGGTTTCTCTCCAGTTTCTGCTGATGTTTCCTCTTTGCTGCCTTGATGCCAGCTCTCTGTCATGCTCTGGTGGTGATGTATGCGTCCTTTGTCACCTGACTGAAAGGCAGCTGTTCTGGCTCTGAAAAGAGCCTTCACCTCCCATTCACACAGGCTTTCTGGTTGGGGAATGATCTCACTTTGTGATCACCATGTTATCAACACATTTGCTGATATATGTCACAGAACATGCATATTCCTCAAGATTGATCTTGTTATCTTGAGTGGCAGCATCTTTGAACATTTGCCAAACTGTGTGCTCAAAACAATCCTGTAGAGCTGCTGTGGCTTCATCTGTCCACACTTTAACAACCTTAACTGTTAGTTTGAGCCTTTTCATCAGCTGACAATATGTCAGCAGGAGGAGCAGAGAAATATGATCTGACAGGCCAAAGTGAGGGCATGAGAGGGCTTTGTAGCTGTCAGGAATATTTGTATACAGGTGGTCCAGGATATTTCTTCCTCTTGTGGGAATCTAGACATGCTGGTGGAATTTAGGTCAGATAGATTAAGACAGAGAAGCGTAAGACAGATTTGCGGTCTGTTTGATTAAAATCACCAGCTACCATGAAAATTCCATCAAATTTGCATCTGTGTTTTGAATGAATGAATTCTCTAGGCAGATAATATGGACAACATCTTAGCACCACCAACTCAATATCTGGTGACCACAATCCATCTACTTTAACTGCATTTGAGCACCAAAGTCCACCCATCCAGTGCAATAGCTTGATCCGGGACGTTAGGGATTAACCATGTCTTTGTGATGATGTGCGAAGAGCAGTCACGTATCTCCCGTTGCTGAGTGATCCTCTTGCAGTCTGCTGCATTCATTCTAAAACCCACATAACTTTTCCCAATGTTGATGAGTGCTTCTCTACCGTAGGACAGCCCTGCCGAAACCAAAAAGGGCCATTGAGTAAAAAAAAAAAAAAAAAAGAAAAGGAAAATATAGCAAAAGTAGCAATCCTATCACCACTATCCATTTAGTTGTGGCAATAAGAGGAATTAAAGTACACATTGCCATGTGCAGATATGGTCAATAATGCCAGTTTTTTGGTAAAATACCACCAAACACAGGTTTAGTTCCGCTACAAAACATTTCAGCAGTAAGATGTCTTTTAGCCTGTTAAAAGCTGCTAGAGCTAATGTAAGTCAGCATCTCTTTTTCACACATTTTTTTTCCCATTAAATACAACCAAAAGAGGTTAAATATATATGATATACATATAATAAATCCCTAACACCAAAAAAGTTTGTTGAGGAAGATGCCTTTTAGCCTGCTTAGCTTAGCTTAGCAGGTAAAGCTAGCAGGAAGCTGCCTTTTAGCCTGCTTAGCAGGTAAAGCTAATTTTACCACAAGTCTGTGACATCTGTTTTCACGCATATTTATTTCTTATTAAATAGAACCCAGTTCAATTCATATAATAAATTCCCAAACCCAAAATATTTTGTAAAGGAAGCTTCCTTTTAGCCTGTGTAGCTTAGCTTACCAGGTAGATCTTTTGTTACCACAAGTCCTGTAACATCTATATTTCACACATAGAACCTATTTCTTTCGCATTAAATAGACCTAACAGAGGTTATATATATATATATATATATATATATATATATATATATATATATAGATATATAGATATATAGATATATAAAATATATAATATATAATATATAATATATATTTAGTAATTCTGACACCCCAAAATGTTCCTCAAATCTGAGCAAAACTCTGTGCGGTTGCCACTGGAATGGCTTTGAAATGGGCAGTTTCTTTTTACCTTATGAGCATATATATGCATGGTGCACTGTGAATGATAGCTCAGTCAAAGAGTGCTGCTGATTGGTCCATTGTAATGTGAATCCTGGACAAACAAATTAGTTTTCGATCCAGGGACAACACTTACTTGGGGATATTAGATTGTGTGTGGTGTTACACATGGCTGTTCAATGTTTACGTTCATTAAATCACCTAAAAAAATAAAACTAGGTTCCTGCAGTATAACCATACAGACCTCAAGACTCAT
>NW_028274705.1:0-4340 GCF_026936395.1 Plectropomus leopardus
TGGTCTACTGTGTCAAAGGCGGCAGTTAGATCCAGTAGTATCAAGACAGTGAGTTTATGGTTATCTAAGTTGAGCCTGATGTCATTTAAAATCTGTACAAGGGCCGTCTCGGTACTGTGATTCATCCTAAAACCAGACTGACACCTCTCTAAAATGTTATTTGTGATTAAAAAGTCATTTACTTGGTTAAACACAAGTTTTTCCAAGATTTTACTTAAAAATGGTAAGTTGGATACAGGCCGATAATTATTAAAAATGTTGGGATCTAAATTGCTCCTCTTCAGAAGGGGCTTCACCACCGCCGTTTTAAAGGAGGTGGGGAAGACACCCGTCTGAAGAGAGCAATTCACCATGTATAACAATTGTTCCTCAAAGAATCCATGAAACATTTTAAAAAATGGAGTGGGAATTGGGTCTAAGAGGCAGGTTGTGGGCTTTACTTGGGAGAAAACTCGACCAAGTGTCCTCGCATCTACCAGGGCAAAACTCTCCAGTGTTTCCTCCGGTAACATCAATGATCTGGGTGAGTCAACACTTAAAATCTAATGCGGTAAAAGACTCCATCTGATGTCATTGATTTTACTTCTGAAGTGGTCTGCAAAGTCCTCACAAAGGGCGTCACTTGGTATCTTGGAGGGTCTATTAAAATTTGCATTTGTTAAAAGGTCGATTGTGTAGAGGAATTTCGGGTTGGTTTTTTTTTTTTTTTTTTTTATTAATGTATGTACCAACATACAATGATTACAAAGAAAATATTACATACAAATTTCCATATATACCAACACCTACACCATACACTGTGCGCACTCTTGGTACACTAGAGCCACCCAAAAAAAAAAAACATTCAAACACTCGTACATTCATACCTACATATATACCAAAGATTTGACATAATCTCTTCTCATCATGCAAGTTCCTTATACATATCTAAATTCGTATATTTCATTTTTTATACATACACAGCTTTAATTTATTTAAGTTTTTTTTTTTTTTTTTTTCCTTTCTTCTTTCTTCCCTTTCTAACCCAAAATTAACCATACACAGTACGTTTTATAATAAATTTGTACACAGCAAATGAAAAGAAAATGGTTGTTTTTAGTCTCTTATTTGAATCCAAAATTATTCAGAGTATGTCCCAGAATATTTTTTCCCATTTTTTTTTGTGAGTGCATAATTTGCCTAGATTTGCCGCTATGACTTTTTCAAGTGTGAATTTTTGGTGTAATTTATTTTTAAATCTAGTTATACATAGATCTTCCTTTGATTTCCCCTTAAAAATTAAGATTTTTCCCACAAAATATATTGTATTCACTACATTGATTTGAAAGTTCTCAAACTCTCCAAACATCACGTTAATGGGACAAATGTCTATTTTAATTTTGAATTCAAACAACCATTTCTGCACAGCCATCCAAAATTGGGCCACATATGGGCAAAAGTAAAACAGATGCATTAAATCTTCCTCTTCAACCCCACAGAATCTGCACCACGAGTTTCCTGTGATGTTACATAATTTAAGATGCTTATTAGTTGCTATAATTCTATAAAATATCTTTAGTTGAAACATCCTTGAGTAAGTGTCTATAGCACTAACATATATATTCCTAAAATAGTGTTTCCAAAGAATAGGGAGGTTGAATTCATCTTCCCATTTCCTGCAGATTCTATGGGGGAAAAAGGCTGTCCCAGATGTATGTAAATAAAACATGTATATCTTTTTGTTTATGTTCCTCGTTTGCCATGCATTGCACCTACTCTGTGGTTTACATACTAATAACTTAATTTTTCCTTTTATCGCTTGTTTCCATTTAATTGGTATTGCAGATAATAATTGATTATACTGGAATTGTTTGACACAAACTCCAAATCTACTACAAAACTCTGAATATGAGAACATTTCACCAGAAGTATTAATAAGATCATTGATAAACATAACTCCGGCTTGTAAACATGTATTCCACAGGAAAGGTTGACCATTTATTAATATATTAGAATTCATCCATAATAATTGATTTTGAAACTCATAAACGCCGTCTGGAGGATAGTATTGGAAATTTAGCCATGATTTCAATGCATCTTTGAAGAATGTGGATATGCCATCAAGATTGTTTTGTAATATATAATCAATATGGGTATTTTTTAACTGAAAATAGATAAATAGTTTACTTTTGAAAAATTCATATTTATTTGTTAATCCAAGGCTAGATATCCAGTTTGGATTAAGATAGATTTTTTTTATCCATGAGGCTTTCAGAGATTCATTCATCATCTCTAGATTTTTTAAATTGAGTCCCCCATTTTCTAGTGAATTGTACACGTATTGTCATTTAATCTTATCTGGTTTATTGTTCCAGATAAATTTAAACATTTTTTGTTCAAAAAGTTTTAGAAATGATTTCTCTGGGGAAGGGATTGTAATCATTAAATGCACAAATTGTGGAATGACTAAAGAGTTTATTAATGTAACTTTACCCATTAAGGATAAAGGAATTCCTCTCCATGAAAGTAATAGTTTCTCCACTTTCTTCATTCTATTTTCATAATTGAATTTTACCGTGTCTTTTAAATTGTTAAATATATGTATACCCAGAATTTTAACATCATTGTCTGTCCATTTCACTGGTGCTGCAGATTTTAACTGATAGTCTGTTCCAAGAATATTTCCTAGTCTCATAATTGCACATTTCTCGTAGTTTGGCTTTAGCCCTGAATGAATTGAGAATATATTCAATTCCTTAATTAGCTCATTGAGAGATTCTTCTTCTGGTTGTAAAAAGAAAGTTACATCATCGGCATACATTGTGAGTTTACATTCTCTGTTGTGCAATTGCAGACCTTTTATTGCTACATTATTTCTGATTCTGATGGCCAATATTTCCATACATAAAATAAATAAATAAGGTGATAGAGCACACCCCTGCCGGACTCCTCTAGATAGTGCAATACTGTCTGATAAATATCCATAATTTAGTATTTTACTGGTTGGTTGATTATAAAAAATCTGTACCCATCTTATAATATTTTTCCCAAAATTAAAAAACTTAAGTGTATTGTAAATAAAATTCCAGTTTACTTTGTCAAAAGCCTTTTCCAGATCTGAGATAAACAGAATACCAGGTTTATTATGTGTTTGACAATCTTCTATTAAATCGATGATGTGTCTAATATTTTCACCAATGAATCTACCTTTGCTAAATCCTACCTGCTCATGATTTATGATATTGCCTATAACCTTTTTTATACGTGAAGCTATACATTTAGCAAGTATGCGGTTATCACAGCAAAGTAATGTTAAGGGCCTCCAATTTTCCATTTTTGTTGGCCATCAGAATTTTGTTTCAACAGCAGCGAAATGACACCTTGTTTTTGTGTTTCTGACAGAAAACCATTGACATAAGAGTAATTAAATGAAGCTAAAAGATAAGTTTTGAGTTCATTGAAGAAGGTGGAATATACCTCTATCGGAATACCATCCAAACCACTAGCTTTACCCGGAGAGAAAGATCTAACAGCCTCGAGGATTTCATCTTCCGTTAAATCTCCCTCACAAGATTGCTGTAGTTCTGTTGTAAGTTCGTACCTATTGGACTCGGGAGGAAAAATATTGTAGTTGCAGGATTCTGTGTTTTCCTGCGAAAATAGTTTTTGAAAATATTCCACTTCCATATTTAAAATTTCTTGAGGGTTTATAATAGTACTGTTTGGTGTAGTTAAGCTGGTTATGTTTTTTTTAGCTATATTTCTTTGCTGTAGTCTTAAAAACTGTAAAGTACATTTTTCCCCCCGTTCCATCCATACAGCCTTAGATTGGGTTATTTGGCCTATGGCACGTTCATAGTAAATGTTCTCTAGCTCATCTTGTTTTTGTTCTAATATTTCAGAGAGCTCCTGTGAATAAGCTTTGTCTATTTCCTCATTTAGTTCTTTTATTTCTTTAATTAGACCATTTTCTTTTTGTGTAGTTTCTTTTTTTTTAATTGATGATTTTTTTATACAGTGTCCTCTAAAGGCACACTTAAATGCGTCCCAAACGATATGAGGATTGGCTGTTTTTTCATTTATCTGGAAGAATTCATTTATAAACTGTTTTGTATTATCAATAAATTCTGGGTTATTCAGGAGAGATTTATTAAATTTCCAGTATCCTTTTCCTCGTGGGTATTCTGATGTTATTATTTTGAGGCATACTATAGAGTTTTTCACATGTTTCTTGCATAGAGATGTGTTTCTCAGTCACTGTGGGCAAAAGAGGCAGCTTTGATGAAAAATGCACTCAAAATGCTCTTTCGGCGCTTAGAGCCCTGAAATGCTGGTAACAGGCCCTTTTCAGCAAAAGACAT
>NW_028274705.1:4363-95000 GCF_026936395.1 Plectropomus leopardus
AGATTACTGCAAATGCTGCACCAATCCGCCTGTTGATCTCCGCTCCATCCTTCCCCTCTCGTGAACAAGATCCCGAGATACTTAAACTCCTCCACTTGGGGCAGGATCTCCTTCCCGATCTGGAGGGGGCACTCCACCTCTTTCCTGCTGAGAACCATGGCCTCAGATTTGGAGGTGCTGATTCTCATCCCAGTCACTTCACACTCGGCTGCGAACCTGTCCAGTGAGAGCTAAAGGTCATGGCCTGATGAAGCCACAGGACCACATCATCTGCTAAAGCAGTAACCCAATCCTGAGGTCCCCAAACCGTACCCCCTCAGCACCCTGGCTGTGCTTAGAAATTCTGTTGATAAGAGTTATGAACAGAATCAGTGACAAAGGGCAGACCTGGTGGAGTCCAACCCTCATCGGAAACGGGCCCGACTTACTGCCAGCAATGCAGACCAAGCTCTGGCACCAGCTGTACAGGGAACGTACGGCCCACACCAGGGGGTCCGATACCCCATATTCCCTGAGTACCCCCACAGGACTCCCCAAGGAACACGGTCAAGCCTTCTCCATGTCCATAAAGCCCATGTGGACTGGTTTGGCAAACTCAATGCACCCTCAAGGATCCTGCCAAGGGTCCAGAGTTGGTCCACAGTTCCACAACCAGGAAGAAAACGCATTGCTCCTCCTTAATCGGAGGTTCGACTGTCCGGAGGATCCTCCTCTCCAGTACCCCTGAACAGACCTTACCAGAGAGGCTGAGGAGTGTGATCCCCCTTAGTTGGAACACACCCTCCGGTCCCCCTTCTTAAAAAGAGCGACCACCACCCCGGGTCTGCCAGTCCAGAGGCACTGCCCCAATGTCCAGGCACTGTTGCAGAGTCGTGTCAACCATGACAGCCCAACAACATCCAGTGCCCTAAGGAACTCCAGGCGGATCTTATCTGCCCCTGGGGCCCTGCCACCGAGGAGCTTTTTGACCACCTCGGCAACCTCACCCCCAGAGATGGGAGAGCCCACCCCCGAGTCCCCAAGGCCTGCCTCCTAATAAGGAAGAAGGCCTGAGGACGCTAATGAGGATATTTATATATAATATATTTTATGTTTTACAATATATTTTATTTTTTGTATTTTAATCATATTTAACCCTTATTTGGCACTCAGTTGCTTTTTTCTAATGCCTCTGACTTTTGAGCTGCTGAAATGTGTAGATCTTCCGAGTGTGAGATTAATTAGTCTAATCTAACCCTAGGTGTTGACATTAATCTTCAAATATAAGCACGTTTTACTTTAAAAACAACATAATAATGAAACAAAAGATTATGCGCTCTGTGTACATTGTAAATCGATGCAGTTATTGACTGCTATTTAGCCAAAATTGGAATTTTGTCACTCCGTATAATATATTCAAATGGCCCGCCAGACAAGTCTGGGAACTATTGAAGCCTCCGTAAATCACGTGACGCCAGAGCATTTTGAACCTCTGATGTCATTACTCTGTTTATTCTGGTGAACCCATCCCATCAATTGCAAGCAGCTCTATTACATGTGAGCACATAGACTGGCTCACACAGCTGTCAATCATTGTGGAAAATCTAATTTTTGTTAAATGTAATAACTAATTTAAACCGATCCTATTATAAAAAAAAATGATCATTTGAGTAAACATCAGGGTGATGAAAACTACCCTGAGTGACAGGACCATTTTTGGGAAAAATTCATTTGGTGTGTACTGAGTTTTTAGTTTGGCCCATATCCCATTCACTGACATGGAGGGGCGGGCTTTATGAGCTATACTGCAGCCTGACACAAGGGTTGATTGCGATTGAAAAGCTACACTTTGAGGGAACTTTCATGTTGTTCATTGTTATATACAGTCTATGGTTGTGACAGACTCTTTAAAAAGTAAAGCTACCAATGTGCATTCCTGTCAACTTGCATTGAGAGTGTCTCTCCACTTTTTGGTTAAGCCATCAAAGCCGAAACCTACAAACTTGTTTATTAACTTGATATTTTCATGAACACACTGATTAAACTTACAGGAGACTTCATGCTAAACTGTATCTTCAAACAGAGAGGATGTCATCATTTTTATTACTCCGTTCACAAGATACAAGGTAGACTTATTTATATATAAACATACATATAAAAATGAAATTACAGTTTGTCCTTGATCCTGCTACATTTTGCAGTTGAAGGATGTGCTGATTAAAATCGCCAGCAGTTACTATGAAAATTATAGTTAAAAATCTTACAGTGTAGACAGATGAAGCCACAGCAGCATTACAGGACTCTTTTCTGTTTGCAGACTGGCTAATGTTCAAAGATGCTGCCACTCAGGATAACATCAGTCTTGAAGAATATGCATCTTCAGTGACATTATATATCAGCAAATGTGTTGATGACATGGTGTTCACAAAGACGGTGAGATCATTCCCCAAACCAAAAGGCCTGTGTGAATGTGGAGGTGAAAGCTCTTTTCAGAGCTCAACAACAACAGCATTAAAGATATGTGGCAGGTGACTCAAAATGTCACAGGCTACAAAAGCAGGAGTGCCACCATCATGTGAGAGGCAACGCTGCCAAATGAGCTTGTTTTGATCTCCTCAACAAAGACTCAGCTGTGAAGTCTAGTTAACCTCCAGAGGACCGGCCACTCTCAGTAACCATAGCAGAATTGCAATAACTCCTGCTGAGAGTAAATCTAAATAAGGCTGCTGGTCCAGTTGCTCCGTAGTGTGTTAGTCCAGCAGCGGAATCCTCTGTATCTTTTTCCGGATGGCAGGGTGAACATAGGCTGCTGTCTTTCAGTATCCTTTGGGCTCTGTGCAGACACCTCACTTCAGTGAGGTCACTGATGCTCTGTAAATGGGGACCAGTGATGTTCTGGGCAGTTTTAATCACCCGCTGTAGAGCCTTCCTGTCCTGGACTGTGCACCGAACGATGCCTGTTCATGATGTTTCCAGTCAGTATGCTTTCTATTGCTCCTCTGCAGAAGTTGACCTGGATCTTGCTCTGGGATTTAGCCTTCCAAAGTCAAAGTCAAAGTCAGCTTTATTGTCAATTCTGCAGTATGTACAAGACAAACAGAGGATTGAAATTGTTACTCTCAACTCTCTGTGACAGAGAGTAGACATAAATATATATATATTTAAAAAGAGATAAATAAAAACTGTACAATACAAACAAAGTTTCTGTAGGAAGTAGAGCATTTTCTGTGCTTTTTTAACCTGGGTGGCAATGTGCGATATCCAAGAAAGGTTCTCAGTGACAGTAATTCCAAGGAATCTATAGCTATTTCTGCTGCTCCGCCTCAGCTCCACTGATGTAGACAGGGGTGTGTGTCTTTGCCACCTTTTTTCTAAAATCAACAATCAGCTCCTTGGTTTTATTCACTCTGCAAGGTTATTGATTTCCTCCCAGCATGAACTCTCATCGTTGTTTATAATACGGCCAATGATGGTGGTGCCGTCTGCAAAGTTCGAAATAGTTTTCCTGATGTCTGGAAGTGCAGTCATGGGTGTACAATGTGTAAACAGGAGAGGCTGAGCACACAGCCCAGGGCGGGCTCAAGTGTTGAGCACTAATGTAGAGGAGGGATACTGCCAATCCAAACTGTCTGGGTTCAGCATGTCAGGAAGTCCAGTATCCAGTTGCAGAGCGTTGCAGAGAGTATTAAGTTTTCCAGTGAGCTTCATGGAGGAGAGTGTGTTGAATGCTGAGCTGAAGTCAACAAACAGCATCCTGTTGTCGCTGTTCTTATTCTCCAGTTGAGTGAAGACTGAGTGAAGTGCCGTAGATATGGCATCCTCCGTGAATCTGTTGGTTCTCAAAGAGTACTGGTAAGAGTCCAGGCTGGCAGGGATGGTGTCTTTGATGGGCTCGAGAACCAGTTTCTCAAACCACTTGATCGGGATGGGGTAAGAGCAACAGAGCAGTAGTCATTCAGACTAGACACAGCAGACTTTTTAGCTACAGGAATGATGATGGCTGTCTTGAGGCAGGAGGGAACAGGGTCTGTTGTGAGAGTGAGATGTTAAAAATATCAGTCATAAAATTAACAAGCTGATCAGCACAAGTTTTTAGTATACATCCAGGAATGTTGTCTGGGCCTGCGGACTTGTCCATATTTACTCTTAGCAGGAGTTTTCTCACATCTGCTGTGGTCACTGAAAGTGGCCAGTCCTCTGGAGGTTGAGTAGACTTAATAGCTGAGTCTTTGTTGAGGAGATCAAAATGAGCATAAGAGACATGATAGGGACACTCCTGCTTTTGTAGCCTGTGACATTTTGAATTGCCTGCTACATATTTTTAGTGCTGTTGTTGTTGAGGTTTCTCTCCAGTTTCTGCTGATGTTTCCTCTTTGCTGCCTTGATGCCAGCTCTCTGTCATGCTCTGGTGGTGATGTATGCGTCCTTTGTCACCTGACTGAAAGGCAGCTGTTCTGGCTCTGAAAAGAGCCTTCACCTCCCCATTCACACAGGCTTTCTGGTTGGGGAATGATCTCACTTTGTGATCACCATGTTATCAACACATTTGCTGATATATGTCACAGAACATGCATATTCCTCAAGATTGATCTTGTTATCTTGAGTGGCAGCATCTTTGAACATTTGCCAAACTGTGTGCTCAAAACAATCCTGTAGAGCTGCTGTGGCTTCATCTGTCCACACTTTAACAACCTTAACTGTTAGTTTGAGCCTTTTCATCAGCTGACAATATGTCAGCAGGAGGAGCAGAGAAATATGATCTGACAGGCCAAAGTGAGGGCATGAGAGGGCTTTGTAGCTGTCAGGAATATTTGTATACAGGTGGTCCAGGATATTTCTTCCTCTTGTGGGAATCTAGACATGCTGGTGGAATTTAGGTCAGATAGATTAAGACAGAGAAGCGTAAGACAGATTTGCGGTCTGTTTGATGAAAATCACCAGCTACCATGAAAATTCCATCAAATTTGCATCTGTGTTTTGAATGAATGAATTCTCTAGGCAGATAATATGGACAACATCTTAGCACCACCAACTCAATATCTGGTGACCACAATCCATCTACTTTAACTGCATTTGAGCACCAAAGTCCACCCATCCAGTGCAATAGCTTGATCCGGGACGTTAGGGATTAACCATGTCTTTGTGATGATGTGCGAAGAGCAGTCACGTATCTCCGTTGCTGAGTGATCCTCTTGCAGTCTGCTGCATTCATTCTAAAACCACATAACTTTTCCCAATGTTGATGAGTGCTTCTCTACCGTAGGACAGCCCTGCCTAAGCCGAAGAGGGCCATGGAGTAAAAAAAAAAAAAAAGGAAAATATAGCAAAAGTAGCAATCCTATCACCACTATCCATTTAGTTGTGGCAATAAGAGGAATTAAAGTACACATTGCCATGTGCAGATATGGTCAATAATGCCAGTTTTTGGTAAAATACCACCAAACACAGGTTTAGTTCCGCTACAAAACATTTCAGCAGTAAGATGTCTTTTAGCCTGTTAAAAGCTGCTAGAGCTAATGTAAGTCAGCATCTCTTTTTCACACATTTTTTTTCCCATTAAATACAACCAAAGAGGTTAAATATATATGATATACATATAATAAATCCCTAACACCAAAAAAGTTTGTTGAGGAAGATGCCTTTTAGCCTGCTTAGCTTAGCTTAGCAGGTAAAGCTAGCAGGAAGCTGCCTTTTAGCCTGCTTAGCAGGTAAAGCTAATTTTACCACAAGTCTGTGACATCTGTTTTCACGCATATTTATTTCTTATTAAATAGAACCCAGTTCAATTCATATAATAAATTCCCAAACCCAAAATATTTTGTAAAGGAAGCTTCCTTTTAGCCTGTGTAGCTTAGCTTACCAGGTAGATCTTTTGTTACCACAAGTCCTGTAACATCTATATTTCACACATTGAACCTATTTCTTTCGCATTAAATAGACCTAACAGAGGTTATATATATATATATATATATATATATAGATATAGATATAGATATATATAATATATAATATATAATATATAATATATAATATATATTTAGTAATTCTGACACCCCAAAATGTTCCTCAAATCTGAGCAAAACTCTGTGCGGTTGCCACTGGAATGGCTTTGAAATGGGCAGTTTCTTTTTACCTTATGAGCATATATATGCATGGTGCACTGTGAATGATAGCTCAGTCAAAGAGTGCTGCTGATTGGTCGATTGTAATGTGAATCCTGGACAAACAAATTAGTTTTCGATCCAGGGACAACACTTACTTGGGGATATTAGATTGTGTGTGGTGTTACACATGGCTGTTCAATGTTTACGTTCATTAAATCACCTAAAAAAATAAAACTAGGTTCCTGCAGTATAACCATACAGACCTCAAGACTCATCAGACTGTTACGTTATATTCTGCTTTTCATGAAGGAGGTGTTCAGTTACCAGGACCCATCATCGCTTCTTTTCAACTTTCTTTTGGGCAAAAGTAGTGTCTATGGTTTTTCCTGAAACACACTGCAGTGCACATCTTTGTGTATCATTAATCACTAAAGTATGTGACCATGTACTGTTAAATAGCATACATCCAATATAATCATAATGCTATTTATTCTTATCTATTAACCTGATCTTGGCTATATTCACCCTCACAAAGCCATTGTGCACATTGTACTGCTACCCATAGCCCTCACTGTCTGTGTGCCTATTAATAAAATTTAAGCTCCGGATGCAAAAAAGTAAACAGAGTGTGCAGCACATGCATTTGAACTGTCATAGAACCAGGCCTGTCTATGTTTGTTGGTTAACATAGACACAGACAGAGAAGAAGCTCATAGATCAGGAACTAATACATTACAGGGATGTGGGGCTGAGGACATCTAATGCTAACAGCTAGATGAAATTGGCTGCATTTCACTGGAAGCAGGAGATTCCTATTTGGAATTAGTAACCATGTTAACTATTCTAACTTTACAGGGCATTGTTTGACATTTCTTTAAAGAGTCAACATCCCTGGCATACAGCACCTTAGCTTTGCTACAAGCTAGCTACTTCTAAAGCTAACACTACATGTAGGTTCTGTACCTTTTGTAACCGCATTGTGAGCTCTGAAACCACACTGAGCCATTCCTTGGCTGGATGTGATGCCTGTCCTGTCCAAATGCCATAAAACACAAAAAAGATCTTTGTGAGCATTCAGGCACAGACTAGGTCAGACTTGCAGCTGGAGCTCTGGCTCTAAGCTGGATGTGAGAACCAGATGAGGTCTGTCAGGCTGTCCTATCAGGTAATATATTTTTCCTTACCTTCATAAATACTGCCCGCTTTCCTGAGACTCTCTGACTCTCCAGTCATCACCAGAGCAGAGTAAGTGGATCTGCAACAAGCATTTTAATGTTAAGGTCAAAACTTTTTTTAAAAAAAAAGCTTTTATATTAATCATTTAATATACCTTATCAGTTTATGAAGTGGTTTGCCATTCACTCTGAAGATGAAAATCCTTAAGAGATAAAAGCCTAATGCTGGATGCCAAATTAGGAACTGAGGGTCCAATTATTTGCTTATATAATGATGAAATGATCACTTGGTGGTCACATATAGGATGGAGATTGTACACCCTGTCTCTGCTGAGACAGTCTACATTCGTTGCTTAACGTCCTGCAATGGGGTTTAAAGTTCTCGAAAAGAGGACCTTGTATTGCTGTTTCCAAAAGATCCATAGTTAACTTTAATTGTCAGCTGAAACCTTACATTTAAAAGAAATCAACAGTCTGGTGGAAATTCCACACATAGCGGAGAAGCAATCAAGTCAATTTTAAATCAAGTCAATTTTATTTATAGAGCCCACTATCACAAAACATGGCTTGCTTCAGAAGGCTTTACAGCATACGACATCCCTCTGCCCTTAGACCCTCATATCACCTAAGGAACAACTCCCAAAAGGAACCCATGTAACGGGAAGAAACCTCAGGAAGAGTGGCAGAGGATGGTGAGGATCCCTCTTCCAGACAGACATGCAATCAATGTCGTAAATAACAAATGAAATACAGTCATGGCAAAAGGAAAGAGAAAGAGAGAGGGAAGAGGGGGAGAGAGTGGGAGAGAGGCACAGCAATAATGGAAACAGATGCATGTCATATTACAATAACGATAGGTGTGAAATTACTAAATGCACTCTGTGATGATATTGTGGGTGTTGATTAGTCTCATGTGTATATTGAGAGTGGAAGTGTCCAAAAGCATGATCACAGCATTGGCGCAACTAGGAACAAGACCATGATCAGGGCGAGCAGGATAGCAGATATCCCTAGTAAGTGTTGTCCCTAGATCAATGACTAACTTGTTTGTCCAGGATTCACATTGCAACCAGCCAATCAGTAGCAATTGTAATGTCATTTACAGTGCACCATGCAGTTATCCGCCCATGAAGAGAAAAAAAACCCGCTAATTTCAAAGTCATTCAAGCAGCAATAGCAGGCAGAGATTTGCTCAGATTTTCAGCACATTTCATTACTATATACTTGACTGCTGTTGGATCTTTTTAATGGGAAAGGAAATGATTGAAAAATAGATGTTACAGGACTTGTATTAACATTGGCTCTTTCTGCTAAGCTAAGCTAAATGTTAGCTCTACCCGCTAAGCTAGGTTACGCATGACTAAAATGCAGCATCCTTTAAGGCTACAAACTGTTTGGGGGTTGGGAAATTATTATGTATATAACCTTTGTGGATTGTATATAATGGGAAATAAATGTGTAAAAAAATGATTTACAGGGCCTGTGGCAACATTAGCTCTACTTGCTAAGCTAAGCTAAATAAAGCTAAACAGGCTAAAAGGCATCTTGCTGGTAGCATTAGCTAAGCTTAGCTAAGCTAAACTAAGTAGGCTTGAATGCAGAATCCTCTACACATTGTCTTGGGGTTGGGAAATTGTTGCCATGTATTTACACTCTGTGGTTTGTATATAAAGGGAAATAAATACATGTAAAAAAGATGTTGTAGGACTTGGGTAATGTTAGCTCTACCTGCCAAGCTAAGCTAAGCAGGCTAAATGGCAGCTTGCTGATGAAATGTTTTCAGACATTACTTACCATACCTGCATCTCAGCGATGTGTGTGTTAATGCTTCTTATTATTTCAATTGATTGCATAGGCAACTCTATGTATATACATTATGTTATGTAGGCTATACAAGCCAGAGAGGTTAAATACATATGAATAATTCCCAAACCCCAAAGCAGTGTGTAGAGGAAGTTTTGTTTTTAGCCTGCTTAGCTTAGCCTGGCAGGAAAAGCTAGCAGCAAGATGCAACATCTATTTTTCAAACATAAACAAATTTGCTGTGCAATGTAGGTATCCTATAGTGCACTATATAGTGGATGGAATTAACTACTGAGAATTTGAACACCATCACAAAATGGCAAACACACTATGAAGTGCACTATATCCATGATATAGGGACATTTTTAACACAGCTATTGAGCCAGGCACAACACTTACTTGGGGATATGAGCCCCCATGCTGCCTTTGTGTGGATTATGGGCGTCACTCTGGTGCTTGGGCACAAGTTGGCGTTTTCCAATAGTTATGTACAGAATGGTTCACAAATCTTCTTTCTCAGGGTGATTGTAAAATAAAACGTGAAAAACACAATCTCTTCCACCCATTGACTGTACATAAAGATGGACGATATGCCCCCACTTATCCCTGCTATGCCTAAGTGAGGTTAAAAATCCCAGATACAGGTGTTGCTGTGGTGCTTGCTATGGTGATGTCAATGAGAGCTGTGTTCCGCACAGTAGCAATATCCGCAGTTGGGGAGTTCCCACCAAAACATCAATCTGACCAACCTGTGGTGGACTGCCTTGGCATGGTCTCTGTAATTCTCGAGTTCCCCTATGCAAGTGGGGGACACGTCAAGAGAGTAGTGTCTGAAGTCTAATCCGCTGTCTTTGTTTTGCCCAGATAAAAGTAGATATCATCCTATTCCATTCATTAAATTGCTTTGGTGGTATCTCAATTGACAACGACTGGAAGAGGTACAGGAGTCGAGGCACCACGTTCATCATAACAATGTCTATCCGATTGTACATATTTGTCGGTAATAAGGACCAGCGATTTAAGTCTGTCTTGATGTCAGCTGTTATAGGGGTATAGTTGTGGTCATAAATGGTAGTTAAGTCCTTTGGTATTTGTACTCCAAGGTATTTCATAATATTATTTGTCAGTTTAAATTTACATGTTGTATAGATATTTTCATGTGGACTCAGATTATAGGTTAGAGTTTGGGTTTTATGTAAATTTAATTTACAGGGAGTGCAGAATTATTAGGCAAGTTGTATTTTTGAGGATTAATTTTATTATTGAACAACAACCATGTTCTTAATGAACCCAAAAGACTCATTAATATCAAAGCTGAATATTTTTGGAAGTTGGAGTGGGGCTTTTTTAGTTTTAGCTATTTTAGGAGGATATCTGTGTGTGCAGGTGATTATTACTGTGCATAATTATTAGGCAACTTAACAAAAAACAAATATATACCCATTTCAATTATTTATTTTCACCAGGGAAACCAATATAACAGCTCAACATTCACAAATATACATTTCTGACATTCAAAAACAAATCAGTGACCAATATAGCCACCTTTCTTTGCAAGGACACTCAAAAGCCTGCCATCCATGGATTCTGTCAGTGTTTTGATCTGTTCACGATCAACATTGCGTGCAGCAGCAACCACAGCCTCCCAGACACTGTTCAGAGAGGTGTACTGTTTTCCCTCCTTGTAAATCTCACATTTGATGAGGGACCACAGGTTCTCTATGGGGTTCAGATCAGGTGAACAAGGAGGCCATGTCATTAGTTTTTCTTCTTTTAGACCCTTTCTTGCCAGCCACGCTGTGGAGTACTTGGATGTGTGTGATGGAGCATTGTCCTGCATGAAAATCATGGATGCGGACTTCTTCCTGTACCACTGCTTGAAGAAGGTGTCTTCCAGAAACTGGCAGTAGGACTGGGAGTTGAGCTTGACTCCATTCTCAACCCGAAAAGGCCCCACAAGCTCATCTTTGATGATACCAGCCCATACCAGTACCCCACCTCCACCTTGCTGGCGTCTGAGTCGGACTGGAGCTCTCTGCCCTTTACCGATCCAGCCACGGGCCCATCCATCTGGCCCATCAAGACTCACTCTCATTTCATCAGTCCATAAAACCTTAGGAAAATCAGTCTTGAGATATTTCTTGGCCCAGTCTTGACGTTTCAGCTTGTGTGTCTTGTTCAGAGGTGGTCATTTTTCAGCCTTTCTTACCTTGGCCATGTCTCTGAGTATTGCACACCTTGTGCTTTTGGGCACTCCAGTGATGTTGCAGCTCTGAAATATGGCAAAACTGGTGGCAAGTGGCATCTTGGCAGCTGCACGCTTGACTTTTCTCAGTTCATGGGCAGTTATTTTATGCCTTGGTTTTCCACACGCTACTTGCGATCCTGTTGACTATTTTGAATGAAACGCTTGATTGTTCGATGATCACGCTTCAGAAGCTTGGCAATTTTAAGAGTGCTGCATCCCTCTGCAAGATATCTCACTATTTTTGACTTTTCGGAGCCTGTCAAGTCCCTCTTCTGACCCATTTTGCCAAAGGAAAGGAAGTTGCCTAATAATTATGCACACCTGATATAGGGTGTTGATGTCATTAGACCACACCCCTTCTCATTACAGAGATGCACATCACCTGATATGCTTAATTGGTAGTGGGCTTTCGAGCCTATACAGCTTGGAGTAAGACAACATGCATAAAGAGGATGATGTGGTCAAAATACTCATTTGCCTAATAATTCTGCACTCACTGTATAGCCAGAGTATGAGCCAAATTCTTCAAGTAGGTGTAACAATTTGGGGAGACTTACTTTGGGGTTGCTAAGGGTCATAAGAATATCGTCCGCATATAGACAAATTTTATATTGTGTGTTTCCAATCTGTACACCAGTTATGTCCTCATCCTCTCTTATTGCCTGAGCCAATGGCTCAATAAAAAGAGCAAAAAGTGTAGGGCTAAGGGGGCACCCCTGACGACAGCCCCTCTCCAGAAGTATTGTATTAGACAGGGACCCGTTAATTTTTATTCTGGTTGTAGGGGAGCAGTATAGGGAGTTCAAACATCCAATTACCTGATCATTGAAGCCGAAACGTTTAAGAACCAAATACAAATATTTCCAACGAACAGAATCAAAAGCCTTTTCAGCATCAAGGCTAATGGCTATAGATTCCCTGTCGCTACTTCTCATCCGATTAATAAGGTGGAGGGCTCGTCACACGTTGTCTTGGGTTTGCCTGTACTTCACAAAGCCAGTCTGATCTGGGTCTATCAGATCTGGGACGATGCCCTCCATCCTTTTTGCTAGTATTGATGCATATAATCTGTAATCCATGTTAAGAACTGATATGGGTCTGTACGAGCTACATTGTGTCTTGTCCTTACCTGGTTTGGGGATCACTGAGATTATAGCTTGTCTCCAGGAAAGCGGTGTCTCTCCGCCCCTCAGGACATAATTAAAGCATTTTTTGAGTACCGGTACAAGGATTTTTCGAAAGGTTTTATACCATGTCGCAGGGTAGCCATCAGCTCCTGGCATTTTACCTGTTTTCAATCTCGATATGGCTCTATTAATTTCTTCATCCATAATGTCTTGGGTCATTATTTTATTTTGCTCCATACCCACCGATGGTAAATCTAAAGATGATAAAAAATCTGACACAGCTACTGATTCAGCTACCTGGGGTTGTGAGTATAAGTTCTTATAATAAGTTTCAAATGTGTTTTGAATATCCTCCAGTTCGTGACACATTCTATCAGTCTGTAGGTCTTTAATTTTGTGAATAAATCTCTCTGCCAATTGTTTATGCATCCTCCATGCAAGCAGTTTTTAGATTTAGGCCCATTTTCATAGAATGATTGTTTGATAAATTTAAGTCTTTTTTCCATTTGATTTTCGCATATGTTATTCAGAGTTTGTTTTGTGTCTCTGATTTGGTTTAGGACATCATTATCATTATACTTCATGTGTCTGGTTTCCAGGGATTTTAGTTTTACAGTCAGATCATTAATTTGTTTCTCATTTTCTTTCTTCTTACGTGCTGACCACATTATTAGTTTGCCTCTGACAACAGACTTGGCCGCATCCCATAATGTACTGGGAGACACCATCTCGTTATCATTAAACAACATATACTCTTCAAATTCTTTCTCTATATATTTTCGGCACTGGGAGTCATTTAAGAGGCTAGTATTTAGACTCCACAGGGTCTCTTTAGGTCTGTTATCTAAATGCAGTGTCAAATATACCCCGGCATGGTCTGAAATATCTCTTACCCCTATGTCACATTTTAAAATCCTATGCATGTCAGTTTTAAACATAAAAAAATAATCAATTCTTGAATACATACAATGCGAGTGGGAGAAGAAAGTAAAACATTTATCTGTCGGATGTAATTCGCGCCATACATCCAACATGCTTATTTCTTTAAGCATTTTTTTGGTGTATAATGCTTCAGGTTTTATATTTTTTGTTCTACTTGTAGAGTCTAAGGTGGGTGTAAATTAATATTCCAGTCACCTGCGCTTATCAGCACACCTGATGCTTCTGTAGTTATCATGTTAAACACCTTTTTAATTAGTCCTTTATTAGTTCCTGATGGTCTATAAAATTAAATAATGTTACTTCTTTATTATCAATGAAACCTTTAACCAATAAGTAACGCCCTTCTTTATCTGTAATTTGTGAAGAAAACTGGAAATTTACTCTGTTCGAAATTAATACTGCTACACCCCTTGCATTCCCTTTCTCAAAAGAGGAGTAAAATGAGTTCCTAAATCCCATTTTACACAGTTTCCCATGTTCAATATTTGTTAGGTGAGTCTCTTGCCAGAAGATTATATCTTGCTTCTCCCTTTTCATTTTAGCAATGGCCTTACTCCTCTTGATGGGATTATTTAGCCCATTAACATTAAGAGTGATCACTCTGTACTCTTGATGATGCATTTCAGTTGATGGAAAAAGAAAAACAAGTTTATCTTAATAGTTAAACATCCATAGATGACCAGAACAACAAAACATCTGCCTGTGTACCAAAGTAGAACGTAACATATGAACCTAACATACATAATGAAGTGTAGTTTCAACTTCTAATTTGGGAGGGGAGTCCCTTAACCTAGAAGGTGCCCCTCCCCGTGTCACCCATTCTCTCTGACAGGATAACATCAGAGCAGTGCACGTAGAGAAATAAACATTGGCTCCCAGACATGCAGTCAGTTTAACTGGCAACGGTTTAGAATAGAGAAATAAACCTGATCATGCTATACAGTCTGGTGTGGTATTGGCTGTAATAGTCTTACCGGTCTCTGCAGATTACTCAGTTATTCACAATACCAAAACCTCTCATGAAGCCTCCTCATTGCGACGAAACCCCTTCAGTTTGTCCTGAATATGTTTGAGGCGGACCTCCTGCTGCCGGCGTGATTTTGGGCCAGCTGTTTCCCACGGAGTTTGTTTTGATCCCGTCGGGGGTGCACTCTGCGTGGGGGGGTCTGCTCCGTGTCCGTCCGGGATAAGTCCCCTCTTCCTCAGGTCCTCAGTCGTCTCCTCCACGTTGTTATAGATAACTGGCCCGTGTCAAAACACTCTGAATTTTGCTGGGTAAAGCATCTGGAAACGAATGCCCTTCTCCTTGAGAGCTTTTCTGATGAAGGTGTATGCCTTTCTTTTCATGTGTATTTCTGTGGGGTAGTCCTGCTCAAAAAACACTCGTTTTCCATTGTAGTGGATCTCCTTTTTTCTCCAAGCGGAGCGGAGCACCTGCTCTTTAGTTGTATACTCCAGGAAATATACGAGCACGGACCTGGGGTTGGAGTCTTATGTGGTCTGGGTCCCAGTGATGGGTGGCAACGCTGGATACCGAGAGGGGTGGTGAGAGAGAGTTCATTTTTGAAAAACTGCTCCAGAAAAGTTTTCATGTTGTCCCCCTCGGCCCCCTCTGCAATACCATGGATCCGGATGTTATTCCTCCGGGAACGCGCCTCTAGGTCCGTTAACTGGGCTTGAATGGATTTTTGGAGTTCAATTGTGTACATTAACATCTCCGCATGCTCGGCGTGACTTTCCTCCACGTCAGCCACTCTCTGCTCCGCTGCCTCAACTCTATCCGTTATTTCTTTTAACTCAGATGAAATGCCGCTTAGGTTCGTACACATTTCTCCTCAGAAGTCCACCAGCTCGCTCTTGAGTGTCCCTATTGCCTCGTTCAGGTCTTTTTCACAACCACAAGAACTGCCTGTATCTCGTCAATTATCTTCGTTTGAATAGCTTCCATAGCCTCTTGCTCAGCTAGTATGCTAACGTTAGCTGTATCCTCACTTTCTGACGGCGAGTTATCGTCTTTTCCAGGGTTTTGTTGTGAATTCTGTCTGGTGTGTCTTTTCTTTCCCCCTGTCATGCTACATTGATAACTTTTCTGCGTGATTATCCAGGGTTTTTGGGGAAAATAAGGTCGCCTGGGAGCCGCCGCTTTTGCTGCCATTTGCTTCTACGCCATACCGAGTCTCCCAGCCAACAATTTTAAATTGTTGGCTGGGCAAAAGAATGAAAATGTCTTCCCAACAGGAGGTATGATATTGCTAGAGCTTCAGTGCCACCACTTTCATTCATTCAACACCCTGATCCTTTTTGCACCTTTTTCTTTTCTTCAGTTTTATAAGAGGAGCCACAACAGCTCACCAGAGCTTTGCTTAACTTTAATTTTTGAAGCCATTTTCTTTTAAATCTTTGACGCTTTTCTTTATACCAGTTTTTGGTCAGTAAAGACACTTTTGCAATTCGTTTTAAGTAAACTCAAATTAACAATTTAAAGGGCATTTGTCAGACCAATGGGACTACTTTTGATTATTTCTGCGAGTTTTAATTGAGAAGGACACTCCGTGATTCGCCGTCAACTCTGCCACAGATCTAGAAGCAACACCTGCTGCACAAACTGTCAGCATCCGTTGCCTGCTCTTAAAGACTTTGTAAAAAGACTTTTACCGGTTCGCTGAGGCGGACACCGAGGCCAGTTAAAGACTGCCACACACCGACTCCACCTGCCCGGCCGCCGCCACCTTTCAGCAGGTCACCTCGTCTAGAAGACGCGCAGCAGCTCTCCACTGGAGTGAAGCAACGACCTGGACCTCCCGGAGAAGTCTAATCATGTCGGCAAAAGTAGGCAGAATAACATCTTCTAGTGATCAGAGTTGATGTCATATAGCTAAGCTTTAATGCCAAATTTCTAATTCTATTTTACCGTTCAGCACGCATCCACGCTTTAGAGAGTCACATATTTCTACCCACTATCATCCATAATTAATCATGTACATCACCTGAACATACATCACTTAGGTTCCCTTTCATTTGTTCACTGTCCTTTATATGTCATACTACTTCCTCTATTTACTCATCATTTTATTAGCCTAAATAAAATATTTAATTTATTGCCAAGTCGTTGTCTGTGAATATTATTTCATGAGAGAAACAAGATCAGTGTATACAGGATAAAGGGTACAGATTGTGAGACTGATTGAAGTGATGACATGTTCTGAAACTGTCATAATATAAAATTTTCTCCTAAATGGAGAATGGTGCCCCTTTTCCTTTAACGAGTGCAAAATCCAAATTCTAACATAGTTATTGATAACCGCAACATAATATAGCAGAAAATGTAGTCAGACAGGGGAAGACCAAGAAACTAGAAAATATTTTTATATTATAAGTAGTAGTATAGTATTAAATATATAACTTCCTAGGATCAAACAGGGGTATCATATGGTACTGTTTAGTGACAGATCTATGATTATGAGTGTCATTCTCTTTCACCAACTGATTTAATACTTTCCACTCTCTAAAGTAAAAAAAACCAAAACGTTATTATTTCTTATATGTGAAGTATGTGAAAACATAGTGTGTGCATTAGTGCATGAAAGTATGGGACAAATCACGGCCCACTTTGATCCAGTCAGGAACAATGCATTTTATTTGACATTACCAGACAATACGGTATTAACGTTATATAGTATGGATGGCATTCACAGACTGTGTATATAGTCTATGGTGGCAACCTGTTTCTCTCTGTAGGTAAACTGTACCATTGGTTTCGCAAACAATATGTTCAAGGTACACTGTTGTTGAAGCTACACATTTAGCTTAGCCAGGTTGTTGGTTACAGACATAGACAGATCAATAGCTCCATGAGGACATTTTAGAACATGATAAATTAAGTAAATTAGTTAAATATCTATTAAAACTGAAGCTGTATTTACTGAATTCAAGGTGAAAGACTTTATTAAAGAACTGCTGTTGATGGTTAGCAACCGAGATTACCATCCATAGAAAGTCAGTGTGAGGAATTAGCTTACTGTAATCCTGTAATGAATTAGTTTACTGTAAACCCACCGGAAGTTGCACCCATAACTGTTTATACCTCAGGAATAAGGTGAACTGGACAAGTTTTCAATTCTACTTATATCGGACATGCCTATATGCAAAACGTGTTTATGTATGGCTCTACAACATTACACAGAACGCTGATTTTAAATTCAATAATTAAAATAATTAGTCTTCTTATGTTTTGCTTACATATTTTAGTTTGGTCAAATAAATGTTACTTTCAGTGTGTTATACAGGCTATAATTTATTCCATTCCATTCCATTATAACTTACCCCTCTGGTGACTCCCTGACGTCCATATCTGGCAAAAAAAATGAAGAAAAAAAAAACCCATTACAATGACATCTAGCATAAAACTACTTTTTTAATATATCTGTACCATATTGTGTACATGCTGCATTTACGTGAGCTTTGGCTGTGGTTCAGTGAGGCATTTTGGCCCCTCTGCCCTGTGCTGGTTGGTCTATTCATGCTCTGCCTTGCTGTCTCTTGGGCTGTGTTTGTCTTGGAGTAAAGGTTTGACAATGCTGTGTCTGTAATTCAGTCACTCTTCATCAAAAAGCCAGAACTCATCTTGAAGGTCCAATGTAATCCCCGGCATGAAACTCCTCCTGCTTATCTTGCTCTATGTGTGACGTTCCATTAGATACAGACACTGAGGAAAGAAATGAGTAATTTAGTATTCAATATAGCCCCATTTCCCTGTATTTACTGAAGAAGCATAGATATTTATCCTTTGACTTTGCGCAGTGTTGAGATTTAACTCTATCTTCAATGCCATGTATGGCTGTACTGAGCCACTCTACTGTTTATGTGAAAGTAATAAAAAGTAACAAATACTGTAAAAATGTTGCTGTAAATATTACTGTATTTCAATTGAAAGGTTTATTGCTGTATTTTAATGTAAAGTATTAAGTTACTGTATTTTCATGTATAGTACTTTTACTGTTTCTATGTTTTATATTGGGGCTTTTTTTTAATTGTTTATGTTTTTATATGTATATTATTATTTCCGGGTGGGTTTTTTTCAGTTCACAAATAGTTTCATTACCTTTCAACATATCAAAAGTAAATATTTTAAATCACAATTTCTACTGAGAAATTGTAAGCAATATTGTTAGTAATATGTTACTCTGATACAATAACAATCAAATTGCAGTACAGCACAGATACTTATTTAATTTAAATCACAGTCACACACCATTATTCAACATTTAAGCATAGCAGAGTGAAAGGGTCACCAAAATTACTGCAATTCATCCTGAAGGGAGCATGAGCATCTGTACTACACTGTGGTTAGACTAACTATTTGAAGGGAGGGGGGGCAACAAGACACAGGTGTAAAACATTAGGTTGGGGCAGGTCATCACACAGGAGGGAAACATGAACAAGGGCAGGAAATGTAGGACCTGAAATGAAACAATAAGACAATAAGAAACTTGACTGTCCTAGTCAAGAGTTGACATGTCAGCACAATCCCTCAAACATCTATAAGTCTGCATACATGGGGGGGGAGCATGGTAATGGGCACTGTTTCTTAGGGTTTAAGGATGTTTCGGGCTTAGACCACACTCAGTACGGAGTTCAGGATTTTTCTCCCCTTTGATGCTTTTTTATGCACTCTGGCCCTTGATTTACATTCAAAGTACACATCTTAATTGAAAATTTGAAATGTGTACATCAAAAAATGTCACAACTGGGGGTACTTCAAAAACTGCTTTCATTACACATGTATTGACTAGTTCTGTATTTATGTTAACAGTTTTGGAATGTAACTAGGTAATCTAATTAAGTGTTATAGGCAGCCTAAGTACAATTTTAAGGCTTGTGTACTTGAGTACTTCCATTTAATGCTATGTTTGTGGGCTACTTCACTCTTCATCTCAGAGGCATATGTTGTACTGCACTACATTTTTGTGACTGTATTAGTTACTTTACAAATTCAGATTATTAATACAAAATATAAATCAACTAATAATTATGATGTATTATTATAGATTAATCTAGGTCCATATTTCATAATAATTAACATACAGGTTATGTTACTCTGAAATGGGGCATTCACTATGGTAAATACTTTTATTTCTGGTTGGCTTTTCAAGTATATTTTGTTGTTCATACATTTGTACTAGTACTTGAATGATATTTTGAATGCAGAAATTTTACTTAAAACAGTATTTCTGCACTGTTGTTACTTTTACTTCAGTAAAAGATCAGAGTACTTCCATGAGCATATGTTAGTATATTGGAATTTTAAATGCTGTTTTCTTTCACTCATATAGCCTGTTTTCAGACCCATTTGATGCAGTGTAGTGTGTGCACTGTTTACCTCTCCATCAGCTTCCTGTCTGTCCCTGCTGTCACTCTGAGAAGAAAGTCTGTTTACACTTGGAGTTTTTAACATAGCAAAATAAATGTGTGAACTGTTTTAGCTAGAACTAAATCGGGGCTGTGTAAACAAAGAAGAATCTTTTTTTTTTTATATATAAGTGATTTTCATTTTTTGCAGAGTATGCAAGTTGAAATCACGAATAAGCCATCCCATGCTTTAAATAACAGTATTGGGGGCCTTAAAACCATAAACTTTGTATATGGGTTGTTTTAGAGAAAAACGGCTGCTAGTGGTGACACCACAGTAAATTAGCATACTGGCTTTCTTTGGCTATTCACCTGCTTTTGTTCCTTTTTTCGCCAATCAGCTGCACGTTAAAGAGGAACCACATGGCTACTTAAACAGCCGCTCCTGCGTTTAAAGTAGGCTAGAAATTGTTACTGCTACTTCTGGAAGCTGTGTGTTTTCATCACTGAATGAAGATGGAGCAGGAAAACTCATTGCAGAAGAACTAAATCAGGGCTGTTACAGCACAAATATTTGGCAGAAGCCAGATGCTCCTGGTCATACCAACGCCGATCTCACTTCCGATTCTGTAAGATATCAGAAATTATATCTACTGTAACATTTGAAGACAATAAAGAAATAGAAATGGAGAAGATCCGTAACTTTGACTGCAAATGCTACAGAAGAAGAAAGGAGAATTCTCTCCTTGGAACACAGTCGTGTAGCCTTTCTCCAGAGCTTATGTACATCATACAGATGGATTCTTTAGCTTTAATAATTGGACACCTTGAGGCAAACAGGCGTAGTAGTTATTTATGAAATAACTACATCCACCAAGAGGCCTGCAATGAAAAGAAAGCACCCCTGAACTTGTTATCTGATCAAGGCAATGAAGTCTGCAGGAATACTTTTAGTTTCTTATGGGGTGAGTTTTCATTAACGCCCAAGTTATCTACGTTACGTTAGTGTTCATTTAAAATCACATACAGGGATTACAAACTGTTTTTCATGCTACAAGCTATCCTTTATTAATCCACCATGAGTTTCATTCATGTCCAATTTATCTAGCTAGCTAGCTAGCTAGCTCAGTATTGTTGTTTTAAAATGCAAATGATACTTACATTGCAACTGTGAGCATCTGCTATTAATTTGAATAACACAACAACCTGATAATGTGCTTGAATAATTTGTGAATAACACACCATGGGTGAATAACACCTTTGGGTGCAAGAATAACACATCTATGGGTGCATGAATAAAGTACTGACTGTGATGCTAATGATTTAGCAACTACCTGAGGGCAGTTTGTATGCATACATCCACAGTCAGGTGACAAGATGCCTGTTGTTTGTTTGCCTTTTCTGACATAATCAAACACTTTGATGAGAACAGGGGAAGACCACGGTTAAGGAAGAGGGGCTCACAGCCACTGCCAGCCAGGATCATCAGCCGTGAACAGATCGACAGAGCTGTGGAATTTAAAAAAAAAAAAACTACACAGAAGACAATGCCATCATGCTGCCTTGTTGACATCCTGGGCATGGGGATTGGGATGTGAAGCTTCACTCCACACTTAGCATCCACTTCCTGATTGCTGGGCAGACCAATTTGCCCCAAAGCCACAGGCTTTGGACTAATCAAGCAAGCATTCATGAGGACCAGAGTCAAAACTTTGGCAGACATCGCTAAGGTTAGTTTATTTTATTTGACTACTGTAAATATGGTAAATGGCAGGGGCCCTTCTGTGCGGAGTTTGCATGTTCTACCCGTGTCTGCGTGGGTTCTCTCCGGGGTCTCCGGCTTCCTCCCACAGTCCAAAGACTGTGGGACCCTTACGAGGACAAGCAGTTACAGAAAATGACTGACTAAATTTGTAAAATATGCATTTTTAAAAAGTCATGAAAAGAATTAATAGAATAGAATTATTTTGATTGCGGTCCTTGTTGTCAACTGGTAGTAGAAAACAGCCCTCCAGAAAGTCACCTCAATATCCCACAGCTTGTTGGAATTGCTGATGGCAGAGTGATAGTCAAGACCTTCGACTGGAAGACGCATCTGAGTCCCTACTTCCGAAAGCTCCCACAGATCAAGAGTTATCAGCACTTCAGGTATTTATATTCAAACTTCCACATTGTGTACATATAAAAAGTAGTGAGCCATGTTTTAAATATCCTGTTGTGTGCTTATAGTCCAGGGGTCGGCAACTAAGTTTGGCCTCGGGCCAAATTTTTTCTGACTAACTCAATGGTGGGCCAAAATTACATTTTCATCAGGCAAACCTGTCTTTTCCACAAAAAAATTCTCTCATTTTTCTACATAAACATGATTTAATAAAGTTATTTATATTAAATCAATTGAATTTGTTACACTGTTATTACAATGTTCATGTTAGGAAACAGCCAGTAGCCTGGTGATAATAAGGCTGCTGTCTGTAATCACACATACTCTGTTAAGACTTAATGCTTAAATAATAAACACTTTTCTGAGCTTAACTAACTTATTCATCATTTTAAGGTCATTTGCTGTAATGATTTGGTTTCCGTTGGTAACGCAGCCTATTCTCGCGTGACGTGATGCTGTTATTGTTTTTGTTTTTTTTTCTGCGATAACGCGATAACGTGAGACATTAGTTAGCTAGCTAGCAAGACAAAATGTCATTGTCCAAAGCAGTCAAAAGGAAAGTCGACAGCGAAGGTAGGACGTAAAAAGAAGAGTGGAGAGAAAATATGCCTTCATCCTACCTGATTTTATGAACGCCAAGCCAGTCTGTCTCATCTGCAATGAGGTTGTTGCAGTTTGCAAAGAATATAATATCCGAAGGCACCACGAGACTAAGCATGGCAACTTCAAAGCTGCATATCCACTCCAGACAGAGGCGCGAAGGCAGAAAGTTAGCGCACTGACAGCTGGATATGCACACAGCAGCAAGATCCTGGTTCGAGGACTCACGGCGCAGCAAAAGGTGACAAGTGCATCCCTTAAAGCGGCATGGGTTCTAACCCGCACAACAAACCATTCACTGATGCAGAGGTTTTAAAGAAGTGATGGTGGCAGTTTTGGAGGAGCTGGCTACTGATAAATCAATGGATGGCGTGATTACCTCAGTGAAACAGGTGCCTCTTTCTGCGAGGTCAGCTTCCGGCGCATAGACGCACTGTCGGATGCTGTGCATGGAGTCATTATCAGTGATCTGAGTCAGGCCGAATACTTTTCTCTGGCCATTGATGAGAGCACCGACAACACAGATGTAAGCCAGATGTGTGTCTATGTGCGATATTTTGATGGAAAGGAGTTCAGGGAGGAGTTGCTGTCTCTAATTCCACTAGAGGGGAACGCCACTGGGGAAGTTATATTTACCAAACTGGAAGAATTATTCAAACTCCATTCATTGTCATTTGAGAAAATCAACCTCATTGTGACAGATAGGTCACCTGCCATGGTTGGTGGCCACAGAGGTCTGGTGAGCAGAATGAAGGAGATCGCGCCCAAATGCATGGATTGCATTGCCTTATTCACCAGAGTGTCCTGTGCGCCAGGCTCAGTGGAGAGCTAAAGGGCGTTATGGATAAAGTAATGCGTGTCATTAATTTTGTCAGAGGTACATCAAGCACACAGCATCGGCTTTTCCGACAACTTGTGGCTGAGTCAGAGGAGGCCATTTATGATGACCTGCTGCTTCACAACGACGCGGCGCTGGTTAAGTAAAGGCAAAGCGCTGGAGCGCTTTGTGTGCGCTTACTGGATGAGGTTAAAGCCTTCCTGAGATTAAGCAAGATACGAGCTGCAGGCGACCACCTTGCCTTTCTAGAAGATGAAATGGCCATGTCCAACGTTGCATTTTTAACGGATATTTTTGGCCACCTGAACCAGCTTAACATGCAGCTACAAGGAAGAGATAAAACCATTGTGGACCTGGTTGAAAAGCTGGAATCGTTTACCAAGAAACTGGAGTTGTTCCAGTCAGACATATCAAGTGGAAGGCTCTTGCACTTCACTACACTAAAATCACAGGGACGGGGAAAAGTGACAGGGCTGATGGTTGACTTCACAAACAACTACGAGCCAACTTCAAGTCCAGGTTTGAGGACTACTCCATCCCGAGGGACATCATCGCTTTTGTCCGTGACCCACTCACTGTCCGAAGTGCGGATTTCTCCTCCCTGGCTAAAAAAATCATCCCCTCGTTGGATGAGGCCGCATTTCAGCTGGAGCTTATTGATTTTCAAACAAGCTCCCTGGTCAGCGATGCGCTCAGAGCGCAATCCCTGGAGGATTTTTGGATCGCATGCTCAGAGGAGTACAGGTGGATTAAGAAACTTGCCTTTTATGTACTGACGATGTTTCCCTCTACCTATACTTGTGAATCGAGCTTTTCTTCAATGAACGCCATCAAGACGCATGCGAGGAACCGCCTAACGCGCAAGAAAAATCTGGAGAACTGTTTGTGGATTAAACTGACATCCATGTCGCCAGACATCCAAAAGATTGTGACTGAAGGGAGATGCCAGTTTTCCCATTAAGTGAGTAGCCTTTAAGTTTTTAATAGTCATATTATTGCTTGATTTTATTTAAATAGTAATTTCTTTTTTGCTTTTTTTGCTCTGTAATTTCAGGAGCACAGCGCATGTTCCAATTTCCCACCACAAGCCGGGTAAAAGGCCCAAAGTCAAGCAGAACTTTTTTTTCTTTTGTTTTAATTTATTTTATTTATTTGATCTTTGAGCTAAGTTTGTTGTTTGTTTGAATTCAATGAAACAGATTTTGCATTATGTCTGTTGGAGTGGCACACAGAGTTTTTTGCCCTCTTTTTTCTCAGAGCGCACATATGCCAAATAAGTTCCTACCTGAAGTCAGTGTGCGGCTGAAGTCAAGCAGATGCTGCCTTATTTTATTTTATCATATTTTGTCAGTTCACGACTTTTGATAGCAAATACATATATCAGGTTTTTTTTTTTTTTAATCAATGTCATCTGGTGGGCCAGATATTATTGGCGGCGGGCCAAATTTGGCCCGCGGGCCGCCAGTTGCCGACCACTGTTATAGTCTGTCACAGCTTTGATGCCAGCAGACCAGGTGTGGCGCTTGCTAGGACTCACAGTGATGCAGAGCCTGTTGAGTTTCAGCTACTGCGCAACCCAGGAGTTCTCCCCCCTGTTGACAGTCTTCCTGTCCTGGCCCCACCTGGATTGACCATGGACAGGCAGACCTATCTGAAAAAATCAGGCCATTCAGGTGTTCTGACGAGGCAAAAGACATCACATGCCCAGCGCCAAAGGTCATAGCACAGAAGAGTAAGCAGAAGAGGATGTGGGTGTGATATTACCATTTTATGCGTGCATATTGACTGTGATGGACAGAGTGGTTTTACAGCCATGTTGTGAGGGAGGAACTGATGTTGGAAAGGAGAATATTGTCCAAGGTCTGGAAAATATTGGACTCTACTTCACACCCTCTCCACAATGTGCTGATCAGCCACAGGAGTTTATCAACAGACTGATCCATCCACACTGCACCACAGAGTGACTTAAATGTATTTTATTTTATGTAAAATTAGAAATATTTGAACAGGCAGAAACGGTGGATAATCCTTTATGGCTGCACTTAGAAGCCTCAACTGTCAAAAACTTCTCTCTCCCTGCTCTTTTGTTTTCTTGGCTCTTCTCATATTGATAAGATAACTAAGCAAAACTTTACATTGAACAATTCAATGCGAATATTAAATCAGATAAGAACTGCCTGCCAAATTTGTAATGCATTTATCTATGCCCATATGCCAAAATCCTTCCTTTGAACCTGGTCAATTAGATGCGGCGTTTACAATCTGGAGAGAGAGGGTATTAGAACATTTCTAGATCTTTACATTAACGGCCAGTTTGCTTCCTTTAGGCAATTGAGAACTAAATTCAGCCTTCCAAATTCACATTTTTTTCGGTACCTGCAGGTCAGGCACTACGTTAAGGAAAACCTCACACAGTTTGAGTCCTCACCCACCATTCATCCTTTTCTAGAGAATTTCCAGCTTCCTCCTGATTCCAAGCAACTAAAATTTGTAAATTATTTTACTACTTCAGTTTCTTCAGATCATATTAGGGAAGCCTGGGCACACGATTTGAAGAGATATCGGCAGAGTTCTGGGAAGAGGCAATGTCTCGGGTCCATTGCTGCTCTATTAATTCTTGTTACAGGTTGATTCAATACAAGGTAATGCATAGACTTCATTATTCAAAAACAAAACTCAACCTCATCTTCCCGTCAGTGTCTTCTGAGTGTGACAAGTGTTTCTCTGTGGAAGGATCATTGGCACCCCTTTTCTGGTTCTACCCCACTCTACACAACTTCTGGACTGCAATCTTTGAATGGCTTTCAAAAGCTTATTCCAGGGATATTCAACCAAACCACGACCTGGCTATCTTCGGCTGCTCTACAAGGACTTTTGAGTTGTCGTATGGCATACAGACTGCCCTACATCTATCAGTGGTGGTTGCTAATGTGGCAGGACAGCGCCACATTCCCCACCGTGAGGGGCAGTGTGGCAGACAATTGGCAAGCGATCCCCTATAAATAGACCCAGTCGGACCTTTCACCTTCCTTCCGCTTCCTCTTTCCTCCTTCACGGAGCCGGCAGCCATGTGTGGTAGCGTCTTGCTGGTTAGAAGATCGGGTTTCAAAACAAAGGTACGCATGCTCTGTTCTGCTCGATTTATTCAGTGTTATGGGCCTTGTGTTTACTCCAGTTTCACTCCGTCCAGCAGTGTGGTGTTACCGGGGGCCGGGCTGTCTCCCTCGGGCCTGTGTGTGCGCGGTGCGCTTTCTGTGGGTAGGACACTTAGTTGTCTGCCTTTTTATATTAAGCTGCCGATGGTCTGGTGAGGTGTATTGATTATTGTTTTCTCCCAGCCATCGCTGGTGGAGTCTGGGCTGCGGGCTTCCTCTTCCCGCCGCTGTGTGACGCCTTGATCCTGCCCTCCGGTAGGAAATGTTTATTTGTAGCTTTTGTTATTTTTTTGTAATGTTTTATGCCCAGATTCTAATTAGGTTAATTAGTTTATTTTGCAGTGCGCGGCTGTCACTTGCCGCTGTGGGCCTCGTTGCTGTTTTGGCTCTTCCCCTCTGTGTATTTACTCCCCTTGGTTTGGCACTCTTGGGACTCCAATCGCTTTAATTTGGCGTTCTGATTCGCTCAGATTCGACGCCTTTATCTGTCCCCATTAACTGCGGCCCAAAGCTGTGGCAGTACAGCCTGGACAGAAAAAAAGCTGCCAACGCAAGCCAGGAGAGGGCATCTTGACCCTCCCTTTGACTCAGAGCCGTCCCCTCTAGAGACTGATTTTAATTAATTTAGAGTGGCAGACATTTAATTAATTACCTGAGTTTATTCCTTTTCCATTTGTTATTTCTTTCTTCGAATTATTATTGATTGGGTTTGTGGGTTATATTTGCTTTATTGTTTAGAAACCTTTTTGCCCTTATCTTGATAATTTGTGATTTGGAATAGTTTCTTTTGAGTTTGGGGTGGCTGACATTTTGGTTATGGTGTGTGTGAGAGTTGCCTTGATTTCATGTGTTTAATGATGTTCTTTTCCTTTGACAGGTGCTGAGGGCCTAGAGTGGCAGCGGTTCCCCTGGTGGTGGTTCCTTTATCACTTTTTGGTTTGCTGTGTCACGGGTGCGGTGTAGTTTTTGGATCCCTCCCCGTTTTGTTACCGCTGTCGTGGTAAGCCCTAGCCCTGTCCCCTTTTCCTTTTGGTAGCTCCTCATATCACGCCTTATCCTTATTATTATTACTATTATTATTATGATTTATTTAGTCTGTTACTCATTTTAATAATTGTTTAATAAAAATATTTTATAATTGGAAATCACGCCCTGTCCTGTGGGATTTTTCAACTGTGTGCCTTTGTTTCAAATTGACAACTGGTAATTGTTAATAATTAGAAATATTTATCTACTTTTGCTCCTTCTAACTATAGTATATTACTATAAGTAAGTATATTACCTTTCTTGTTTTTCATTTTTATTCAGGGGCTTTTTGTAACAAAAGAATTTCCCTCTGGGGATCAATAAAGTAAATTCTGATTCTGATCAGTCTGCTAAAGTCCTTAAGGCAAATAACACTACATTAATATTAACTACATTCATTCCTTTCTCTGGAAACCCCCTGGGACCTCTTCAAAGACCCCCCGAGGCCCCTAATCCTGCTATTGATAACTATTGTTTAAACTACTACAATAGTGTCTGTCCTGTGGGCTAACAGATATCACTGATAGCAAGACCGGTAGGGGGTTGGATTTATGTAAATGTGATGCAAATGAGTAGCCACTGTTACCTGGCTCCCCAGGTAGATGAGAATCTTTCAGAAACTTTGAGGCTGGATTTCTCACAAAACTAGTTTGAGGAGTGCTTACATTCAAATGGCCACATCTTCTTCAAATATTTTCAGATTTCCATGTGTTAGACATCGTTGGAAAGCTTGGACACTAAACTTTCAGAATCTGTAAATAACTTAAAAAGCCCTCGGGAGACTTGTTCCTGTTTTTTTTTTCATGGCTGGACACATATTTTTCATTGAGGTAGGTGCTTGGCTACTCCTTTTTATTTTTGTTCTCCATCAAAACAGTAAACATAAACTTGAAACCGGGTCTCCCTTACCACTAAACATTCACAGTATCTTACAGTACATATTACAGTAAAATGCTGTCCAGATTACATAAAATGGTTACAGTGTGTGACAATATAGGTGCGCTCTGACAAACGATCGAAACAGTTGACCAGTTAAGGCTTTGTAGATCGGACTAAAAATCCAGATGTCATCTTGCCATAATAAATGTTAACAACCCCAACAGAGACCAGCACAGCTGTACAAATTGTTGTAAGTTGACTCAGAGAAATAAAAAGTCTAAATCAACATATTTCCTTGATTGTCTCCTCTTAACTTGCTCGTACCAACAGCTAGCCAATGTAACATCTGGGTCAAGTGAAAATCACGTTGTTGCCAAAGTAAAGCTGAACCATATACGGTCAGCTGCCATCTTGCTCTGGTGACATCATTCAGAGCCAGAGTTTTTGCATAGTAGCAATATCTGCGGAGGGAGAGATTCAGCTAAAACACCCTCTGGCCAATCCTAAGAAGCCCCATTAGACACGAATGCAAGGATTGGCTAACACAGCTGTCAGTCATGGCGGAAAATCCCCTTTTTGTAGAATCAAATAATTCATTGAAGTCAATGACAGAAACCATCTTTGGGAAAATATTGACTTGGCGTCTAAGTTTGAGTTTTTAGTTTGGCCTATGTCTAATACACTAACATGGAGGGGCAGGCTTTATGACCTATATTTCAGATAGACACCAGGTGGCAATCAGGATTGAAAAGCTTCACTTTGGGGGAACTGTCATGTTGCCCATCTTCATATACAGTTAATGGTATAGATATATCAGCAAAACACTTGGAAATGCTGCAATGCTGAAAGAAAAGAGGGAAAAAAGAGAAATATGCTTTGTTGTTCTCTTTCCAAGATGAGCTTATCAGTATCAATGTCAGGTTCAGGTGACTTTATTTATACCCGTAGGTAGATTTGTTTTTCAGTAACAGGAGAGTGCATCCACATTGCAAACATACACTTTAAACACAAAACGTCTCAAGAGAGGCTTTCAGGGGAGCTGAGCCCCCAGAAGCTCCAGGTACCAGATACTTTTTCCTAATGGAAAACCAAAAAAGGTGAGTAGAGTATAGTAGATTAGAGCTGGTACCATGAAGTGGAACAGTGTCATTTCATTGTAAGATAATGCAAGATGTTAAACAAATTGTTGACCTTTGCTCTACTGAGTAGCATGGGACACAGCTGCTACTTAAAACAGAGGATTAGTCACTGTTGTGACACAACCAAGCAGATCTTGTTGCTAGGGGAGATTAAACATATGGCTTTTAAGCACTACCACCTGTCACCCCTCATTTGCACCACAAATTAGACATACACACCCAAGCAACAACTGGGCAAAGTGAGTAATTGGCTCAGGGTTTTACATGCTTTACCATAGGGCATTAGTTTGTTTCAGATTTGTGGAAATTGTCACTGTGGGATTCAACTCTAAGGGATAAATACAGGCGTCCTAAACATCTTATTGGTTAAGTTGTTTAAGAAGCTTTGAAGATACCCTGAGTCAGAAGATATACATCTCCCTCCATGACATGGTACTAAAGATAAAAAAAATTATAGGAGCTATAAGAGAAGTAGGCCTACTCAAAAGATTTTTTTCCCTGAGTAAAATGATCAATAGCACAGACATTTCTCTTTTTTTTAATTTTCTTTTTATTAGACGTTTTAACATACCATATATTCTGCATACAACTGGTACACAATAATTGAGTCAATTTTCCCTCCAAGGCTACATCTTTAAATATGCTGATTTAGCTATTATCTTCCCTCTCATCACTGCCTTTCATGCATCCCATAGTACAGAGGGGGAAACTTCGCCATTGTCATTATCTTCTATATATGTTTGAAGTTCCTTCATTATTTCTTCCTTCATGTGTCCTTGTAATATATTTGAATTTAATCTCCAGATTGTTGTTTTTTTCTCACTTGCAAGACGGACTGTTAAATAGAGAGGGCTGTGGTCTGATAGATCCATTACTCCTATATCACATTTTTCTATCCTATGCCTATCTTTATTATACATCAGGAAATAATCAGTCCTCGAATATAGGTTGTGTGGTGACGAGTAGTAAGTGTAATCTTTACTTGTGGGATTCAGATCCCTCCATACATCTACAATTCCCAGTTCAGACATCAGACCCTTCATTTTTTTACTAATTGCACTTTTTTGTATTCCACCTCCTGAGGAGTCTAGCTGTGAGTTGAGTCTTTGGTTCAGATCCCCTCTAACAATCAAAACACCCTCTGCCTCTGATGTCATCAAATCAAACATCTGCCTGTAAAACTTCCAGTCTGATCCTGGTGGAGCATAGATGTTAAGAAAAGTTATCATCTCACCCTCTAGTTTCCTTAACCATGATATATCTACCCTCTTTGTCCCCTGTCACAGACATTTTTTCAAATGAATTCTTCCCCAAGATTAAAATAGCCACCCCTCTCCGGTGTCCTGTTTTGTAGGAGGCAAAAAAGACCCCTTCTTTTTCATCTTACTTATTATGTTACTCCTTTTAGTTGGGTTGAGCACACCATTTATGTTATATGAGGCTACTTTAATGCAGTTTTTGGCTGTTGTCATTGATCTTCGTTCTCATGCTTTGTGTTTCTCTCCTATTCTCTCCTTCACATTTCCCTGTTGCAACAAAAACAGTAACGAACCTTAAACAACATATAACAAAGGTATAACATTAATAACTTCAAACAAGATACTACACAGACTTCCTTAGATGAGGTCCTATTATAGACCCTTGAGCTCTGATGTTCAGTCCGGCTTGAGGGATGTCCTCTGCTCCCTAGGTGCAGAGGGCCCTCGCTGCCATAGTCAGCATCGTCCATAAGTCCCCAACAGCTTTAAGTGCTACCCCGACGTCTTTACCTTATGAGGATATTAGCTTTTCAACTGAAAAATCCGTATAAAACACTGTAGTCTAAATCTTCCCAGTAAGCTCAAAATATATCCGGGAAACGGTCAGTTTTTAACTTTAGACTGCAGTTTTACATCAGTTATCCCGTTCTCTCCTTAAGGCTTGCAATTTCTGTTTGTACCCCTGCCGTGTCTCCGCTGACCTGTCCATTCTTCGCTTCTGCTCCTTGTCCATGTTAACCGCTTAATCCGCTTCTATCCAGTTCTCCGCCGGTTTCACGATCTCCACCTGGAGCCCTCGGGCCACCATGTCCTTCGTTGCCTCCTCAGCCGTGTTGTAGATGCGCCTGCCTCTCCTCATAAAACACCTGGAGTTTCGCTGGAAAAGGCGTTTGGAAACGATATTTTTATCTCTCAGTACCCTTTTCGCCTGCGTATTCTTTATGCTTTTCTCAAAATCTCCGCGCATAGTCATGGTCTAGGAACACCTTTCTCCCCTCGTACATAAAGCCCTTTTTCTGCCAGGCTATCTTAATAAGTTCTTCTTTAATCCGAAACTTTGTAACTTCATCCCAATGCATCTAGGCGGTGAGTCCTTGGGAAGTTATGTAGACCTAGAGCCCAGTGGGCTCTTTCAATCTTCAACTCAAGTGATGGGGGTAAATCCAGCTTCTCCCTCAGGAGGTTTTCAACAAAAGTGATCATCGATTGAGCGTTGCCTTCTGCACCCTCCTTCACCCCGTGAATCCAAACATTCTCCCTCCTCGCGTGCCCCTCTAAATCCGTCATTCTGATCTCCACCTGCTTCTGCAGCTCCATGAGCTCCCACTGTGGCTTCCTCCAGGTTCTGAGTAGTGCGCCCTCTGTTTCCTTGATCCGCTTATCAGCGCCATCTATCCTGTTGTTTGTCTTTCTAATATCATCTTTGATTTCTTTCACGCTTTCAGAGTTCTCCGGCTAAACTCACGTATCTCTTGCAGTATTGTTTCCAGGTCTGCCATGCTTTTAGCAGGTCGTTGTGTTTCTTCTCCTTCTTGGCTCGGTCTCACTGCTAGCTTGGTTGTCCCTCTATCACCTGTTGACTCCGCTTAGCTCATCAGCTAGCTCGGTAATCTCTCCCGTTAATTCAGTTGACTCGCCTGTTAGCTTAGCTAGCTCGTGATCTTGCTCGATGTTCAAATTTGTGTTTTTACTCGACTTTTCGATTTTTTCCTCTGGTCTTAATTATCGCCCTACTACCACATTCTCGCATTTATCGTCACTTTCACAAACTGATAGGTTTATAGGGCCTTTTTAATCTTAATGTCGGGGCGTTACCTTTTTATGCTGCCGCCATGTTGGAGTCGGGCCGGAAGTCCCCCAATAGCACAGACATTTCACAGAAGATTCACAGAAGTTGAACTCAGAGTCCTGCAGTCAGGAGGGTATTATCAGCACGATGTGCTTAAATTTACCACAAGTTTGTTTAAACTGGACATATTATGCCCATTTTCAGTATCTTGAACACTGAACTTGAACTCCAGTGGAGCAGCTTTGTATCATTCACTGTCAAAAAACTTTCCAGATCTTCAGAAAACTGTATCTGAAATTTTCTATCAGAGCCCTGTTTTCATCAGCGCCCTGAGACAGTCAGTTTCAACTTCCCCCTTCGTGCCCGCATCCCACCCTGCCCACTCCGCTAATTGCTCGGCTTGCCGCAGCCACCCAGGAAGAGGCATCTGTCAATGCAGAAGTTCTGTTTGCAACAGTACAGACAAACTAACATAGTTTGTTGTTGTTACTCGGACATGGTGACCATCGAGACACATGTTGGATCGTGAATCCGTCCAGATAATGAAAGTTTACAGCATGAACCTCCACAGCAACAGAGACTTCTGCAAACCATCTTTGCATGGTGAGTAAACAGTTATCAGTGTTACTGGTTAATCATATGGTGCATTTTTTTTTTTTTACTCGCATTCCGCTTTTACTTAGTTGCTAATAAATGGTAAATGGTAAATGGACTGTACTTGTATAGCGCTTTTCTAGTCTTTTCGACTAGTCAAAGTGCTTGCACAGGACATGTCACATTCACCCATTCACACGCACATTCACACAGTAGTGACAGAGGCTACCATTCAAAGTGCTACCTATTAGGTAGTAACCATTCATACACATGCACACTCCAGCTTTCAAGCAAATTGGAGTTCAGTATCTTGCCCTAGGTTACTTCAACATGAGGACATGAGGATCTGGGGATCTAACCACTGAGCTTTCGATCAGAGGACAACCACTCTCCATCTGAGCCACAGCCGCTCCCTTGTTACTAGGTGCACGTGTGGAAAATGCACAGATGCCCAGTGAAGTGGAAAAGAAATACCAACGGTAAAGTTGCTGATAAAATGTGTCCTCTGCTATAAACTGTGATGGCTCACTGCTGCTGATTAACATGCAAGTGTGTACGCCAGCTGAAGTGGACTGATTTGTAAAAATGTGTAAGCTACATTTACAGAGAAAAGTGTTATTTTAGACTCCTGGTTTGGAATATTGTCGCTTGAGCATAACAACTCTGTTATATAAACTGCTGTTACTTGTTACTCGAAAATGTTTGTTGTAAAGACAGTATTATCTTTCCCACACTGTCTTGGTGGGATTTCTAATAACAGAAAGTATTCTGAATTTCTTTTTAACACTGTAAATCCCCTACAAACTATATTCATTTTAAGAGGACATTAATATCTGGTGGATCAAAGAACATGTATTTGTTTTCCCAACAGGATAATTATCACTCCTGTTACACAAAATAGTGAGAAATTATCTATGTTCATTCTTGATGAAATCTGTTCATTTCAAAAATAGTTTTTCTTTTTCCACACTAGGTTGTACGAAGAACGAATCAAGAGCCAAGTCCCCTATCATATACATGACTTCCCATCCAGGCCTCAAACCAAACTGAATGCCTACATATCATCCACAGCACACAGAGAGCAGACTATGGATGTGTGAGGAGAGCAGAGGAAGAGTATGTTTTTCTTCTTGTCATAAAAGTTGTGTTACTACATGGAATAATTTTAGTTTACCTCCATCTGTGCAAACACATGATCCCTAATGTCAATACAAGAAAATCACCTCAATCAGGAAAAATAAGAATTTTATTGACAATATAATGTGCACTGTATCCATAAGAACATTGGAAGAGAAAAAAATACAAGCAAATATGATTAATAGTTTGTTCTTTTGAACTTTCTCAAGCAGTGTTGAGCAAGTAACTTCCAAAATATAATGCAGTACATATTACTAGTAACTGTCATTTTAAAGGGAAGTTTCTTTACAATATTACTTCCCGTGCAGAGTAATGTATAACACTACTTTTGCATTATTTTCACCCAAAAACTGCAAAAGTCCAACAAGGCATTAAAATGTCAAAAGGTTGAAAATGCAGAGAAAATATCACCACTTTCTATCAGGTAGTAACATGTTACTGCACATAATAATACCACACATCTGTTATACAGTTACTGCTTAAATGTAATGGACTACTCTAACACGTTACTTTTACTGCACACCCCCAACGAGGTTCACAGGTCATACTTGTCTTCATCGGTGAATTTCCACACTGGATTCAGCAAAATCTGTAAAACAGAAAAAAGAAGACACTAATTATTTCGCGTAATGATGATGTCCTCTCCCTCTTTCAGATGTTACAGATATCTTGCATACTGCAGCTTTGTTAGCTGGTGTTGGGGATACCTGGGAAGACGTGAGGATCGTCATCCCTTCTTGTGTTGTATATCAGATATGATGTCTTGTCCTGTAATGACCTCTTTCTCTGACATTCTCTGGAACTGGACACAGAGATTTTCTGGGATGGGGATTTCTTTAAGTTTATCTGTGTATCTGCAAGGCTCCTCCAACATCTCCTCAAACAGAGGCCTCCTCAGGTCATTGTCATACTCTGAAAAATATGTTTGTTGTTACTGTTCTTTTTTTGTTTTACTGTTATTTATTAGAACAATACTATAATGTTGAATGACAGAAGTGCAATTCTTTATTTTTTTATAATGTTATACCTGTTTGTTTTTTTTTTTTATTTTATTTTATTTTTGATACCTGAATAATTGAAACAAAAGCTTTGTTTATTACTTACTGAATGTTGGCTTTGTTTCCACAGGATTTGCAGTGCATTGTCTCTTCTTGTTTTTTGGGAAGTTTTGCAGTTGAAGGCATTTGCTGTGATGTACCGTAATTGGAAAAACACAATTATAATAATAATTTTAGTTAAAAATATTCTGCTTCATTACCTGCAGTGTATTTTAGTAGAACTTTTTATTAAAAGAAAAAGCTAATCTTGCTTTTAAATCATTTAATTTCTACCTGACATATCAACAGTAACACTGGAATATTACAAGTATTAATCTTCACCTCTCCTCCTAACTGTGCTCTGTTGTTTTCTGTTTGAAAGTTAGCACAGAAATAGCATAGATTACACTGAACAAATGTAATATGTATCCAGTCTGAGGAATGATCACATAAGCTCAGCAGCTGAGAAAACAATGCTGTGTTTTTTTAGGAGACACAAAAACAATACATTACATATCTTAATGCATGTTGCGCTGCCTGTATAATCTTGTGGAGGTTAATCCACATCTGTATATTTGGTAACTACGATAAATTAGATTTTGAAAAACTTTATCAAATGTATTGTTATGTGCTAATCGATATTAGCTCTACAGTAAACTTTAGCAACATGTATGTGTACAAACTAGCACTGTATTCACGTCCACTTTTCAACACAAAACAAACCCAGACAAAACACTGATATGATGTTACTTACAGCTTGTGCTTCGGAGTCCTCCACACGAGCTTGTATTAATGGAACAACACCGTCTGTTAGCATTAGCTTAGCCGCATAGCCAGCTTCCTACTTTCTCTTGTTTAGTAAACGGTCCTCTGTGAAGTGGCGTGAACATGGCCGCTTTTTGGCTTTTGCTGGCTGGGAAACAAAGTCCATCCGTTTCTGGTGCTTGCCTCTGTGGAAACACTGAACAAGGTTAACTTTCCAGAAACTCCTCTCAGCTGAGGGACATTCGGGCAGACCAGTGGTGAAGGGAGGGGGAGAGCAGTCGTGCAGAGGGAGAAGGATGAGGGGGGAAAGCGGAGGAGAGGGAGCCGCCTGAACATGGAGCAGTGTGCCCATATTAGAGACATCCTTCTCAGTGTTACGAGAGACTGTGTTGGGTTTAGAAAAGAGGATCAAAAGGTTAGCTTTTACAGGCATCCAAAACTGCCCACAGGGATTTCTCCCACATATGCTCATCTCAGTATCTGACACATGCTCTTTAACACGGCCATCCAACACTGTAACAGGATTAATATGTTTAAAAAGCAGGAAAAGTATAATATGACTCCTTTAAGATGGAGCTTTTAATTTTTTTATAATGCTGGAAAGTTTAATAAATAATTAACCATATGTTTATTACACTCCAACACACCATGTTAAAATTATACTGTGTCAGTGAACTATGAGGGCAAAAATAAACCACAAAAAAAACCCAAAAAGCAATCATAATCAAGTAAAATGTTCAGCTAATTGACTACTACTACTAAATTGAATACTGATTTTAGGTATGAGGTTCGGACCTTTGCTGGGAGGAATTTTTAGTAACTGGACTGCCAGTGGGTGATGCCTGTTCTACAGTATATTTGCCATGTTCAGTGTCTGACAGAAAATAAATATTTAAACCAAAATTAACCTTATGATATCTTCATATCTCACTTAGAAGTAAAAGAGAAAGTTTAAGCTTGACAGACATGGTGATTTGATGTATATCGTGACATATATTGATATTGATACAGTTAAATAATCTGTGTATCAATATGTGTATATATGTGGATCAATATATTATACCTAAACCTGTAGCCTGGTGATGTTCCAGCAAAGAACTCTAAAGACTGCACAGACTGTGGGTGAACAAAGGTCAACAGGGGCATAGTAGCTAGAGTTTCCTCCTAGACCGCAGTGTATTTACAGCACTTTGCCTCAGTGGGAGGCATCCAAAGTTCCGTGTGCCAATTCCCCTGGCTGCTGATGCTACTGCTAAGTGCTGGATTCCCTGCCTGACAGTTATATTTGTGTCAAGGTTGTCTCAAAAGCATATGGCCTGCAGAGGCTTGCTTCTTCTTGTACAGCATATGGTAAGAGGCTCTTTCCCTAGACCAGCAAGGGATTAATGACCCAAGCCTCAGCTCCCTGAAGCGCTGATTCCACTGGACGTGTGCTAATCAAGTTACATCTGTGACTCTGTTTTGCTCCATCCTTCACATGCCTCTATATCCCACCAACAGTTTCTGTTAGTGTTTCAGAGGAGGAGCGTCCTGTCGGCTAATACTGGCGACTTGCTTAGGTTGTGCCTATTATATCATTCCCCCTTGGTTTTATGGTCATTATTATTTAAAAAAAAAATTTAAAGATATTTTCTGGGCTTTTTTGGCCTTTATTTGATTGGACAGTGTGTGTGAAAGGGAGAGGGAGAGAGGGGTCGACATGCAGCAAAGGGCTGAGGCTGAAGTTGAACCCACGATCGCTGTTCTCAGCCTCTGTACATGGAGCACCTGCTCTATCCACTGAGCTACTGATGCCCCATTCCTTGATTTTTTATTGTACCGTCGCTGATTAGCTACATACTGTATGCGTATAAATGCTTTACTCATTGGCAGCAGCAGACTTTTTTAATGGCTATATAAAGGTGGGGCTAATCCATACACTGGTGGGGCTCAAATCAATGTCAACATTCCAATATGAATACATGAAAAGTAATACTGCCCTCACAACAACCAGAAATGATACACGAGTTGAGATGATTACCATAAGATAATTGCATTGTCTACTTTTTTCACACACAACACCAAGCACAACAGATGTGGACAGTCTATTCTGCGGGCAGATTAGCACACACCCGCCTAAACCTTACACATTTTAAATAATGTGTCACACTTAAACATTCAAACTCTCTTGCTCTGGCAGGTGGAGGAAGCAGGCTACACCCTGTCCTGTTGCTGTGATGACAGTAGAGCATGTAGATGAGGCAGCCTGTAGCTCCACAAATCCTTGCTACTTTTTTGCTATATTTTGGTATAAATTTCTGTTTTTTCAACACAGTCACCCCTTCTCCTGAAGCATGATTTTTCTATGATAGAGAAGCACTTATCAAAATTGGAAACAGTTGTGTGGGGTTTGGGCTAATGCAGCAGGTTGCTAGAGGATCACCAAAAGCATATACTGGGAACCCAGTGAGACTCGAGGGAAGAAAAAAACCAAAACACCGGACCAAGAAAGGGAGGAGAGCCGCATCAGGGGCGAGGCTGACCCGACTTGGACTGAGAGCTGTTCCTCTACCAAGCCTTCGTCTGGCTAATGTCTGGTCGCAAGAGATAATACAACAGTTCCGACCAAGCAATTGGACTGGGCAAGAGGCATTCCATGAGTGCTGATAGAGGAATACAACATCACTGGGACTGTTAACTTTAACTTTGCATGTATCACTCATTTCACGGCCGCTCAAAATCCGGCCGTTAATTAGTGTAAGAGTGAAAGTGGGATATGTTTGAAAAGTGGGATATGTTTATAGTATGGTGTAAGCGTAGATTCAAACAGCTAGTTGGCGCTGTTCATGTAGCTGTCAGTTGGTCAAGTTGAGGGAGGAGATAAGAAGAGAGGAGAGAGAGGAGTGGGGGGCGAGCAAGAAAGGATGGGAATTTTGAAGTGTGTCTTGAGCTGACTGTACATGCATTGAAGTTAATAAAAGTTATGAGGAAGCCCAGGAGGGGGCAGCTGTGGCAGACAGGTTTTGGTGAACCGCTGTTCACTGGGAGTAAACCATGTCCAGTGACAGGGACACACTCGTCGGACACTATACACAGCCTGAGAGACACACACACACGCTGTGTGATACGAGACTCAAGGTGACGGAGATCACGGCAGTGAGCCGACACACGCTGGAGGGACAAACTGTCTGATAAAACTAACTCATCTGAATCACACAGGCCGACAAAGTGTTGGTTAACAGACTCTTATTTCACTTAAAACATGACAACCGAGCTAACACAGCTTAGTAAGCAGCTTGCAGTAAAATGTTTATACATTGCAACAACTGTTGTCTACTACTATTTGTGTCGGCGGAGCCAAAAAAATCAGTAAATAAACAAACGAATCATAATCTGTTGTCGCTTGTTACTATTAACAAATAAAAGATACTTGTACAACTGTTGAATAAAAGCAATATTATACTCTAGGTCATGTGTTGTGCTATATTTCATCAGAGGTGATTACCTTCGGCACTCGGCCTGCATCCTCAGAGCCTGCAACTGAATCACAGCCGTGATTCAAGCACAACATCACTCCCTCTCGTGTGATATTGCTTAAGTGTAGTTGATGTGAAGCGATTTAGGCTCACTCAGCAACGGCAGCTATTGCACTGGATGGGTAGACCTTGTTGGGAGCCATAAGGAATGATGCAATTGACTATTATGTGACCAGTCAAGCAATCTGATTGGTCCACAACACATTAGGAATGTGCTCAGATATGCAGGGCAGAAAACTTTACTTATCACTAAAGGACTTACACTGCCATTTCTTCATATCATATGATTTCTATACCACATTAGGCTTTGGCCAAGGGGCATTTAAGAACCAGTCAACTGTATGGCATAAGCCTATAATGGTGTAAGATACAAACTAAAACGAGAGATGACAAAAACCTGCATAAACCACCATGTTCTGAACGGACCCATTATAAACACTGACAAAAGTGAAATTTGTATGTATGAACAAAACCAGTAAACTTCACTGCAAACTAAAACCACTCAGTGCAGCACAAGCAATGATGGGAAATATAGGCTAAGTGGCTAGGACCGCAACAGATAATGGAGAAATGTCTGGCTGCTGAGTCTCTCCTGAGTTAGTAAAACAATCAATGATCCTCACTCAAAATTCACTCTGTAGTTCAGTAACTGCTATGTATTGTTACATTAAATTAGTTGGGTTAGGTTTTATTATATATAATATGTGAATGTGAACAAAAGACAATAATGTGCAAGATGTGTTAAATAATCATGGCTGCACTACAAAGCTCTCATTGTTTTTCAGTTCACTTGTACTTGAAGTTAAAGGACACCCAGTGTTAAAAATAAACACCAAAGTTACTGTTTAATAACGGCATGATGATCTGAAGGCCAATGAGTAATCATGTGAAATTATTGTGAAATAATCATGATTTCCGGATCAATCAAAATAACCGTGATTATTATTTTCACCATAATCGAAAGCAACCCTTGAGTAAATGCGCTCATCAAACTGAACAACCTGCTGAGCCCTTTCAAACTTTATATATATAAAAAAATTATTGACGAGAAGGGAGCATCTGCCCAATGCATGGCACCAAATCAAACAAACATGGAGGAGCTGGAAAGTGATACTGAACATAGGGATTCAGCATAAGACCCTAGGCAGATTTCCATTAACCCTCAAATTGGCGCTTGTTGCAATTGGTAATACAAAATACACCTATTGGAAACATGTAAATTTTAAAAGAAACCTCCAGTTTATTGCAAAAAAGTTTTACACTCACATAGGGTGGTATTTCAGGCGATTTGAAAAGCCATTTTTCGCAAAACCCAAAGAAGACAAAGAAGGAGGAGGAGAAAAGAAGTACAACAAAGCCACATGACATTCTACAAAACATGGCACGTTATGTCTGAATGGAGGAAGAGATCATCTTAACTCTTGACAGAAACAAGACAGAAATTACAGCGAAATAAACCTGCTAATGTTTTTAACATCCATCGTGATGTTTCATGGAATGTTATCGCAAGTGGAAAGTCATGTAACATCTTAAAAGAAGTCGATAATATCACTCAATGGACACAGTCATCTCGCAATTGTGTTTTATTGAAATTTCGAAGTTCAAGTTAATGCTGTTTTCACTTCTCCCTCTGTCCTAAGGGTCTCTGCCTATCACAGACAAATTTTACATAGTGGCCAAAAGTGGAATTACATCATCCAGGTCTGTTATGTGATGCCCACTGGCCCACAAAAACTTTTCCCCATTGACTTACATTAGAAAAGGGATATCTGTAAATAAAAAAATATTGTTTTTGTGAGCATCAAAACTCCTGCGAAATGGTTCATGTCACTATCTAAATTTAAGCCAGACAATTTGATTACATTTGGAAAGTCTAAAAGAGCCATAAGATTACATTTTTTAGACAGCCATTCAAGCTAGCAAGGTGCTAAACTAGAAGTCAGTCACCCATCAGCAGAAGTTACCCTTTCAACTGCTGTAAGCATGCATGCCTAGATAATATTTCATACCCGAAAAAGTGCTTTTTTTGTATCATGCACCAATAAGATGCTCACATAGGAATGGACAAGGCCCGCCTTCATGGCTGTATCCAGACTTTCTTTAAAGCACAGCAAAACATCAACACTTCCAGCCAAGATGAGCCGCTGTTTTTAAAATAAAAGCACCATGGTTTCCGCTTTGATATATTTAATTATGTAAATGTTTCTATTAACTTTACTCATTCATTCAGTCATTTTCCGTAATTCACTTGTCCTCGCAAGGGTTGCGGGGGGGCTGGAGCCAATCCCAGCTTTCATCGGGCAGAAGGCGGTGTATACCCTGGACAGGTCACCAGACTATACAAGCAGGGCCGACTTGTATAGACAGACAACCTCTCACACCTAAGGGCAATTTAAAGTCACCAATCAACCAGAGAGAACCCACACAGACACAGGGAGAACACGCAAACTCCGCACAGAAGGGCCCCTGCTCACGGACTGAACCCCGTTCCAACCCGGGATCAAACCTGGGACCCTCTTGCTGTGAGGCAATAGTGCTCACCATGATGCCACCGTGCCGCCTTAATCTTTTGCTATAACAGTGTGTTATTTATACTTTATATTTTAATTATACTTATATTTATACTTTTTAAACATTATACTTAAACTAGTATTTTATTGTAACAGCAGTTTATATAACTTTATTTTATGACAGTAACTACTTTTATTTGTAACTGTAGTTCATTCCTTTTTATTTTTTGGAATTTCAAGTGGTGTAGAGGATATTTCAAAATATTGAGATATGTATTACATAATGAAGCCTAAAAATATAGTAATATTATTTTACAGCCATATCGCCCAGCCCTACTGTTAAATGAACTGACCACATTCAGACACTCTGAACTTTCCTGCTGTGCCACAGTTAGGAAACATACAACACCTATATACAGTTTATTATATGAATTATGGGCAGATGACATGATACTTTAATGAAAACTAAGGAGATGTGGAAGAAATATTTCATTTATTGGCCTCACACAGCCTTTTACTCTTGGACCACACAATAGTTCACATTTTTAACAACACTATTAAAAAAAATAATAATATATTTCAAAAATATATATTGTGGATTGTTATAACCTATATGCCTAGCTCACAAGGTTTCGGATTTTAATCAGAGTACAAGTAGTTGAGGCTTAAGTTATTGAAAATTGTCTCTGTTTGACAACATACAAGGAACCTTCAGCTGTTATCACAGCAACAATCAAGCTGCTGAGATATGGACAATGCCCCACAGCAGGTTAGTTGCAGATACCCAGTTGTTTTTCTTGGAAAGGAAAACACTGCAGCAACACTGACTGTCTGTTGTGGACATTAAATGGGAAAAATCTAAATCTGCAGTTTGCGTTGCTCTTCTTACAGGTCACATGCACTCATTAATAGATTAGCCTTTTCAGCAGGGCATGCAGTCTGTTATGTTGCTGTCCTCTCATTCTCATCTATTTATTTTTTCTTTTAACCAGATGTTATGCATTATCATGTTATTATGATCAGATTTGTGTGCAATTGTTTTCTTTTATATAGTTGGCCAGTATTATCAAGATTACTAATAACATGGCTCTGTGTAATTATGTAGTAATGTAGTCTTTTTTCTTACTGTTTGAATAATTCTACTTGAAATGTAAACCCTATACAATCTAATGAAACAATACTGAAATATGACCATATCAAAAAGTTGATGAACTGACAGACTGTGAAGTAAACCCTTTTTGGTTTTTTTGTTTGTTGTTTTACACATTTCACCATGCAAATACACTCTTTTATGGTGCTTCCTGACAAATTTTCACTATGTAACCAAGTTAACTGTGTCATTTACCTGCCTCCTGAAGATCATCACGAAGCTTCTTAATAAACTAAACATATGAGCCATCACACGGGATTATGACACAAAGCGCCAGTGACTCCCGGACCAAATGTCCACAGAAAGGTGCGAGTATGGAGCACTAAACAAGCTCCTGCTGCGGTTTTCTGTCTATTCCTGTTTCAGATAGCTTACCTCTGGTCCTACAGAGGCTGTTCGACAGCATCCACGCAGTCTGACTCCAAATATATGTCTTTGGTTCAACATGAAACCAAGAATCTCTTCTTCCCAGGGTTATCTTGATGTGTTTCCTCTCCTCCTCTATTTCCTAAATCTGTCCCACTCAGTCCCGCCTCCTGTTGAGTACTGATAAACAGCCGCTTATAGTTTGGGACAGATATTCAGATGTTGGGCCTGATATCTCCAACTACCCCCACTGCACCACGCAGAATGGGGCGGGTCAGACATGGTGGGATCAGATGTTAGATGGGCGTGGTATATGAATATTGGAATTGGAACCTCACTAGCACCATCAGCTGGGCGGCTCCAAGAAGTACAAATATACGTCTGTAATAACAGACACTTGTATTTCTAACAAAATAACAATATAAATAAATAATAATATTTAACAATTATATATATGTTTTCTTGTAATATAATTTTCTACATATCTTGCCAAGCTGCCTTTTCTCCCATGTTTCTTTTTTAAAAATACTCCCAACTACCAACTCCAATAGTACTGTAGCACAATCCTCACAAATCTCTCTCTTTAACAGCATAATGATATTTTTTAACTTTAAATAATGATGGCACATACATGTTGATTATTGTTATTATAATTATGATTGATGAATATTATTATTTTGATGTATTAATCACTTTTTCCGACACCATGACCCCTTCTGTTGAGGCACGGCTTTTCTATGACAGAAAAGCACTTATCAACATCAGGAAAAGTTGTGTGGGTTTTGGACTGAGCAGACTGTGAGAGGATCCTCAAGACCAGACCAGACCAGAGAGGAGAAATGAAACCGTAGTTTAATATAGCAGGATCAAGGACAAAAGTAATTTAGTTTTTAAACTTTAAAAAGTGACGAATAAATCGACCTTCTACCTTGTACCTTCTCTGTGGCCAAAGCCTGCGCAAATTCTGCCGCACATGGGCAGTTAAAGGGCGCCTAAGGTGCTGTTACAGAGGAGCTGCAGGGTCTTTTCCATCTCCTGTTATTAAGGATGACAAGGTGAGCAACTAAAATTACTAGAAGCAATCATTTAACACTGAGGCATAGCAGATCTGGCCATAAAAACTTTCACCCTCTAAGTTATATGTCCATGCTAAATTTAGCCATGTTCACTGTAAGCTAGCAGTACATGGTGCCTAGGCTCACCATGGCTAATATTAGCAAAGATGTTGTTACCATGTATTAGAATTAGGTGTCAACGCTATAATTTTTTCTACACGTAAACGGACTTCTAACCGACGTGTACCCGGTTACACGATTTATGATCTTTTTCATCGCAGTTGCGCTTATATAACCACTAGATGGTTCTGTCTCCATTCAAATACCTCCTAATCTCATTAAATCAAAGCCATTCCAGTAGTTAGTTATTGCACAAAACGTTTATTCAGCTTAACAGAACTTAAAAAGTAAGCAATCCATCTCACCATTTAAGGCTTAGACCTACTTATGACAGAAAGTAAAATGAGTTGAAAATAAAATCATCAATTTTGACAGACAAGAAAACGTACAAGTGAAAGCTGGAAAAGGTTTAACCTTCTTTTTCAATCATTGTTTTAACTATTGCTCACTTTTGTACAATATATTTTTTTAAGCTCCGCTTGTTCATCGCTTGTTGCTTGTTGTCCATGCGGCCCCGAGTCAACTTGAAGTGACGCGACACTGGCTGTGGCTGCGCTTTTTTAATATCAACGTAACATTGCCACCTGTGCATCTATTATGTATGCGGATAACTGCATTAGTGGGAACATTTAAGTGTATTGTTAGTTAATGTTATTATCTTAAGCTGCTCAGGCAACATTATCACCCCTAAAAATACTATTGCAGTGTTTCCTCTAGGATTTTTTCAGCAGCGGGGCAGGCTATCCGGGAGCCGTGGCGGCGTAAACAAATGACACTTGACTGCAGATTTTAGTTTTATGCCCAGCATAATGCCCTTTTATTGAATGGTTGGCATGAAAATCGCTTTTTAAAGGCTGAATGTAAAAATACATCATGGCGTGTATATTGCTTAATGCTATCAATTAGTTTACTCACGCTAGCGACACTGAGTTGAGTTGGCACCGCCCAATTAACTTAAGCTACGTAACCTTAGCTGGCCATCAATATTTTGCGTAATGTTTATTTAACTAATAAAATCTATTACAAGTTTTCTTAAGCTAATAAGTCTACCTTTTCTCCGTAAGTTGCACGCTATTTTCAAGCCGACACCTCTGACTCTCCGACCTGATGCCTGGATGTCTGGATGCCTGGATGCGAGTAGCTAATTAACGCCGGCACCAGTTAGTTCTGTTGGGGGTGGGAGGGCGGTGGTATCTACCCCAAAGAGTAGATACGGAGCAAGATAGTTATCTGCCTCAGCACTCGCGACACCCAACGCAGTGCAGGACTGTGCTGTGATGCGGGGGTGGTATATTTGCAATTAAAAAAAAAAACGACATTTGAAGGAGCGGGTAGGATTTAGGAGTGGCAGGCCGCCACTCCTAAAACTAAATGAGTGTAGAGGAAACACTGTATTGGTGAGAAATGAACGAGGAGGAGGAGAGATAAAAATGACGTGTAAACGGTTACTGATTTTTCTGAACGGTTATGATTTGTTATCCGTGTACCTGCTTACGTGTAGATGTTGACATCCCTAATTAGAATTGTTTTAGGCTTAAAACAGAGCCTTCAAAAGGCAACATTGTTAATGTAAGATGCTCACAAAAAGTTGGTAACTTTTTATGGGAATTAACAGGAATTTATGGAATAAACAGGAAGAAACGTGGAATTTAGTAAATTGAAGGTTGGCCTTTAACAGGATTTTAAATATAGTTGGGGAAAATATATATTAGCATAATCTTGACTAAAACAAGCAGATTTCATGCAAGTATACTTGAGAATAGAGTGGTGAAGTAATGAGTCCTAAAACGTGGAAGTCCATTAGCCTTTTAGCAACTCCAGTTCCCTCATCTTAAAGTCTATGGATTTTTTTTAATGAGTTTTAGGTAAAATGCCTTATATAATGTCTGTGGTTTATAAGCTGTTGGCTCTTTTCATTTTAAATTTTGAATGGGACTTTTAAATATATATATATTCCCAAAATTCCCCAGCTTAACTTCCCATGGAAAGTTTCTGAATAATTTCCGGAAATTTTCCGCCTCTTTGCAACCCCACTCACCATTACTCTCAAAGGGTTTTAGAATAGAATACAATAGAATATGTTTAAGTGTCATTAGGCCAATTTGTAAACTCAAAGAGATGAGAATATTTTGATTTAAGATTACAGTGATCAGTTAAGCTAAAAGGTAATTAAAATACAACATATGGTTCTATTTGTCACTTTTTTTCTATCAAGACTCAATTCTAGCAAAGCTAGTTTAAGGTTGCCAGTTTGACTGAGTGCTGCTGCTGGCAACCAACATACTGAGACACCCAGTGCTTGAGGTCTCTAGTACAATAATGCAATGTATGTGCAATATTGTGTCAGGTGTAACTGGGATTATGTGAGGTGGTACATCTGATGTTGTTTTTGTTTAGACTTATGTGTTTTGGTGTGATTTTGTTTTTTATTGTAACGGTGGAGCCATTATCTGTGCAGTGTTACGATCAAGACAAATTTCTCTATGAGGACAATTAAGTATATCGTATGTGTTTGGTGGTTAAGGTAGGGAGTGCTTGTTATCTATGAAGGGGGAAGGGGTGCTACAAAACTGAAAAGGCATTTTGGATACAACATAAGATGGAGACATGCCAAATGGGCCTTAGGGTATTATAGCTATTATATGTCATTATCTGCATGGGAAATAAAAGTGTGTTGTGCTCTCTTCACAGCAACCAATTCTGTTAATTTGATTTCTCCGGTCGAGATTACGATATGATTCCCTGATGAGTTGTATGTATATGTGTCTGTGTGTGTGTGTGTGTGTGTGTGTGTGTGTGTGTGAAGAGAGGTAGATATACTATTATCTGATAATCATGTAATATTAAAACCCCTGTCGTTATACTGTCAATTAGCTGCTGTTGCTAATAAGCTAAGCTACTACGAGAGCAATGCTCGTGCACCGCGCTTGTTCGCTTCGAGCACTCAAGTCATCTGTGTGAGTGAGCCAGTGAGTGGGAGTCAATGCTCGGGTACACTTGGTCGCTGCTCGCTGTCGTTAGTCACTTCTATGCATGCTCTATGAGCCAGTAGATCCAGGTTATTTACACTTTTCTAAACCCGAAAGAGTTTTCTGCTTCATGCGCCACTGAGCAGCTCTCATAGGAATGAATGAGGCCCCGCCCCACGGCTGTATCCAGACTTACTTATAATTCATCCATGGTTTTTTCACAGTAATGGTGGAACGTGGAGCATCTCAGTAGTTCCCGGAAGTAGCATTGATTGCTAGCAGCACAGTGGAGTTATAGCAGAGAAGACTATTTCTGATGGGCTTTGAAAGGGTAGGATGTCTTCGTTTTTTATATTATCAGCATATCTTAGCTAAATTAACATTCGCATTCAAGCTATGATATTGGATTATCAACTGCTAAATTAGTAGATTTACGGGCAATAACAGATATGCTAACGGAGTAAGCTAACGCCACTACACTGCACTGTATATACTGTACAAATATCGCCAGCCACTAACAGCCTATTAATTTAAAATGTCCTTCTCTTAAATAATTTAATCTAACACTGGGGAGTTAAAGGGAGAAAAGGCTTGTGTAATGTATTTTACAGCTCAGTGTGAGTTACATGTCAGCTTTGTTAAATATAACATGGTGCTTGATAGCAGAGTGCAATTTTAGTATTGATATGGATGACGAGTGTATATTTGGGAACGTAAAAAACATTATTGTACACAGAAATTAAAGGTTGAATGTTTTTAGCTTTGTGATTCTATTGACTCCATTTGCCTATACTGTTACAGCTTAGCTGATTTCCCATTGATGGCAAATGGAGGGAAGCTGAAAGACCTCAATGAGATCACTGGGTAAGTCGTTTAGAAAAATGAAAGGTACTAGGCTTAATGGGGAATTATAATAAACATTGATATTATTTTTCATGATGGTGTTATATATGTAATCTTGTTATTATATATTGCAAATGGAGCACTGGGTGCTGGAGGAACTATTTCAAAGCAGGTTATAAAAACACAGAAAGGTCTAGTTTAATGCAGTTCATTAAGATATTAATCCAGAAGAGGGCAATATTACACAGCCTAATTAAGGACTAACTAATTTATGCATTTACATGCAGCAGTTTACACTTTGTATTAAAATCCTCTCTTATATTAACAGTAGTGTGATGAAATAGAACAATGAAGTAGCCTAGACCTTTTAAACAAAAGATAAAGATTGGACACAGGGACAGGCAGCTGACAAAGGATCAAAGTTTGATAAATTATTTTAAAAAAGGATCAATATTTGTAGGCCTATCATATGAAACACTATAGACAAAAGCTGAGGTTAGCACAGCAAAAGCTAATTTCTAAGTAATTCACTATGATAAGAACAAACTTAACACAACTAGCAAAGTTCCATAACTGAAGCTGGGGAACACAAAAGCCTCATCTCCAGTGGTTTCCCACCCAGGCCTATAAAGGTATGTCTTTAGCCTGGAGACTCCCTGCACTAAGACAGGACCCTCATCCTGAGTGTCAGCTCCCTGTTTTCTGCAAGCCTTTTCCTGTTTCTAATTTTTATTAACCCTTATACAAGCCTTCCCAATGTTGTGCTCTTTGTTTATGTAAAATGTTCTAATGTAATTTTTAAAACTGATAACCTCAGATATTTTTTTTTAGTTGTAATCTGTGGTGAGTGTAAGACAACTTCTGCTGGCATTATTCTGTTGGGTCATCTGCAGTGGGTGTCCGATTAGGAGCACGGGAGACAACAGACCCTCCTCCCGAGTCCGTAGTTTCAGTAGACATCTTTGCAGAAGTCCTATCTTAGTCACCAAGCACATAGACGACAGGAGACATGATTCACTTCTAACTGGTAGCCATAACGCACCGCCTCTCTCTCTCTGACAGGAACAAGAGCGCAGGTAGGCTCCGCCTTTATTAATTACACAGCGCCAGATCCTTACGCATAATAAAATAGTGGCAACCAAAATAACACTGTTGCAAACATCGCACTCTAACACCGCCACTCAATGGTGCCACTCACTTTGACCATGATACTAGTTACCAAACATATAAGAACAAAACTTTTCAATTTTGGCCCTTGTGGCAGATTTTGTGAACACATCTGGGGTCCGTTTTCAAAGCAAAACAAACTCTGAGTTTAACCTTGAACTCTGAGTTGATTTACTCTGAAATAGGAAACTCTGTGTTTCCGGTTCCAGAAGAGCTGATTTGAGTTGGTTTAATCAACTCGGAGTAGTTTCACCTGGAGTTAAGCGCTGCACCACAACTATAAAAGCCAGCATCAATGGAGCCCCGATTCGACGAGTCACCATGGCAACGGGAAGCGGAGGGCTGCGCTCTTCACCCCACTCGAATTGGAAATTTTAATGCGCCATATGCGGAGTTTGAACACGCTTTTAGAAAGAAGTGCAAACACGCTGCAGCGGCAAAAGAGAGGGAGACGGCGTGGGAGAACATTGCTGCCCGGTCAATGCGTAAGTTTAAATGTAGTCCTTGCAATCACAATACTATTACAGGGGAAAACTGTTTGAATGGTAGCGATTAATTTATTTCATTTTATTTCATTTAGGTGCAATCCCGCTGGGAGGAGGGCACGGGGATGGGGATGGGATGGGGATGTGTGCCATCTATGCAGCCAATCACACTGGGAAATCCTAAAAGAAATTAAAATTACTAATCCCAGTCTGAGGTTGCAGCACAATGTCATTAACGGAATATGATTCAAAATTAATTTAACAGATCTCTACATCATTCACCTGCAATCCTGTGGAACTCCTCCTTGATGGCTCTGACAGGTTTATGTCCAGGGAAACGACAAAGATGTGTAAAAGTCGTTTCAGGGCCAGGCACACTTTTCTGACCGCCCTGCATACAGTTGCCTTGCTTAAATGCTCTGCATCTCCGACATTATATTAAGAAACTGCCATTTGCAAAGAACCGCAGCGCAACACACAATATCTGATGAGATGTGAGAGCATGACTGCGCTTTGGTAATGTTGCAAATGTAAGGACGGATTAGGTTGTGTATGTATAATATGGACTGTGATGTGAAACGGTACCGCCAAAAAGATAACTGTCCGGAAATGCGAGAACATCTATCCGCCGGTCTGAAAACAATCTCCCGACGAATATTTAGGCCTAATTCTCTGCGCAGTAATGCTGCTCCTTCATCCGCTGGATCATTAATGAAAGGGCATGCCATTTTGACAGACGGCAGAACTACACCCGACACTCGCCTGTTGACTGAATGAATGAATGAGGAAATCAAATAGCGATGTGGCTGAAAGAGGGCGGAGACTGAGAGAAACTCGAGGTTCATTGAGAAAACCTGGTCTCGACCAGGTTAGGTTCATAGAGTCTGTTACTACGGTAACTGACCGAGAGCTTAAGTTACCCCTCTCTGTGAAACAGGCTAGAGTTACACTTCTTTCTCTGGTTTGAGTTACCTCCTTTTTGAAACGGAAAACTCAGAGTTCCCCTCATTTCAGGGTTAACAGACTCAGAGTTTTCACTAAACCTGCTTTGTGAAACGGACCTCTGCAACCATATTTTCAGTTGGACAGTACACCAAAACAATTTTGCCCCGCAATACATTGGACCTGATAAAGTGATACTTTATGTCCACATGTTTGGTCCTTTGTCGATTCACAGGATTCTTCGCAAGGCGCATAGTTCCTTGGTTGTCCTTAAACACGGTTGCTGTTTGCTCAAAACTGTGGTCCATGTCCTTGAGTATTTGAGTTAGGTAGAGCGCTTCTTGAATAGTAGCTGTCAATGCTACATATTCCGCTTCACATGTTGACAGTGCAACTGTTTGTTGCTTCTTTGTTTTCCATGAAACAATAGCACCATCCTGACTTAGGCTAAAGCAGTGGCCTGTAGTGCTCTTTCTGTCCTCAGCATCGTTGGCCCAGTCACCAGAATATCCCATCAGTTCAAGTTTAGTGTTACACTTGTGATAACACAACTCATAGTCCTTAGTCCCTTGTAAGTACCTGTATACATGCTTTAAAGCAGTCATGTGTTTCTCTCTGGGATCGGACATGTACTGTGACAGTTTACTCACAATCCAACTGATATCAGGCCTAGTACAGGTCATGATGTAGATGAGGCTGCCCAACATTCCTCTGTACTTTCTTTGGTCAGTTTGGTCCCCTTCTGGAATCAGATCACATTTGGTTTCACTAGGAGTGGCTCCGGCTTTACACTCACCATGCCAAACCTTTCAAGTATTTTGTTAATGTACCTGGACTGGTTCATTTTGACGGTACCTCATTTTGTGTGAAATCAATCCCAATAAAGTGAGTGAGGTGTCCCAGGTCTTTCATTTTAAAGTTACTTTTCAGTTTCTCCTTGACCTCTCTTAGACACATCTCATTACTTGCAGCCACAACTATATCATCGACCCACACTAATAAAACTCACATTTTCTTTGTCAGATAGTTTAGTGTAGATACAATGGTCTGCTTGGCTCTGTACAAACTCATTCTCAATCAGAAATTCATGGAGCATCATGTTCCAATTCCTGCCAGACTGTTTACTTCTAACTGGTAGCCATAACGCACCTCTCTCTCTCTGACAGGAACAAGAGCGCAGGTAGGCTCCGCCTTTATTAATTACACAGCTGCCGTATCCTTACCCATAATAAAATAGTGCCAACCAAAATAACACAGTGGCAAACATCGCACTCTAACATACTCTACAATATTTTCCTCATCTGCGTGTCAGACAAAGATAAATAAGATACACGCTAATATATATAATCAAAAAACAGCAACTTGCTCCTTTACCATGGTAAATCTAAAATATGTTAGCATAACCATATATATCATATCCACATCACTCATATTTATACGATGTAATTTTACATTTTACATATAAAAGTACTATATATGTGTATATGTGTGTATATATATTTATGTGTGTGTGTATGTATGTGTATATATATATATATATATATAGTGTATATAGATTCTTTATATTTTGTATTTTGTGTTTTAAGAATATATTTTATTTTTGTATTTTAATCATATTTTAACCCTTATTTAGCACTCGCTTTTTTTCTATTGCCTCTGACTCTTGAGCTGCTGAATAATGTATTCAAATGGCTTGGCGGACACTTCCGGGAACTATTCAAAGCCTCCATGAGTCACGTAACACCCGAGCATTTTAAACTTCTGTTGACATTACTCTGTTTTTCAAGTGCACTATGTGGCAGTATCTGATGACCTGGTGGTGAGGTTTTTTCCAATTTTATGGAATATTGTAGTTTCACATTTATTTCTATTTTCATGACACATTTTTTTTAAATTATTTTTATGAAACACTATAATTTATTATAAAATATTTTGCATTTTAAACATTCTATAATATGCATTTTAAGACAAACTACACCATGACAGTTTTTGCATTTTCTGCATTTTCTTCTGTAGAATGATTTTTTCCTGGTTTTATGACATACTCTACGATGACTTTTTTTTATTGCAATGACATACTATACTGTGGTTTTTTTTTTTGTTTTTTTTGCATTTTGACGACAAACTGCACTCTGACTAAACTTTTTTTCTGATTTTTAAAAAGTGCAATATTATGATTTCTTTCTGATTTTGATGATGTACTATATTATGGCTTTTTTGCACTTTAATGACATTTTATAATTTAACTTTTATATTTTCATGGCACTTTACACACTTTTTAAAATGACTGACTTTTTCTGACTATTTTTTTTTTTTCATTTTAAGGACATACTAAACTATGACTCTTTTTCCATTTGTATAATATCCTATAGTATGACGGTTCTATCACACAATAACCTAGACCCTGTTTTTGTTGTGCATTTTCAAGAAATACTAAATACTATGACATTTTTGAGACAAACTACACCTTGAGCTCTTTTGCAAATTATAGACTTACTTTTCTTTTTGTTTTGTTTTCTGTTTTTTAATATCATATATATCATATCATATATCATATATATCATATAATATATATTATGCAAAAACTTTTTTCGGATTTTTTGCTATTTTATAACATACTTTACAATGTTGTTTCTAATTTTCATGACTGTTTTTGTTGTTATTGACTATACAATGATCTTTTTCTGGTTTTTTTTTATGACAAACTGCTGATTCTAATATGGAAATTGTGCTAATTTTATAGATATGACTGGTGCCCATAGGCATATAGCCATGTAATTCTGCTTTTCTATTTGAAGAGGTTTTTTTTTTTTTCAATTTATTTATTGTCTTTTTTGCATTCATTTGACAGGATAGCTTTAAGCATGAAAGAGGGAGAGAGTGGGGACGCGGGCAACAGGCTGGAATCGAAACATGCAGCTGCTTCGGCAAGGACACAGCACCAGCAGGTAGGCCACCGGTTGCCCCGGCTTTATGGAGTTAACTTTGATGTCCTCTCTGTTATGAGAAGATTGGCACTTTAGATATTATTTGCTGCAAAAAGTGTATTTAGATCAGTATCATTAAATACAGAAAATGGGTTTTGAGTACCTTTTGGTTAAAGCTGTCAGATTTGTCCAGAAACACAGATGCATGTACAAATAGATTAATATGATGGAAAACATGTTTTTTGTTTTTTTTTGTTGTTGGTTTTTTTTTACTTTGATGACTTGTTTCTACGAGCACATTTGGTAAATGGTAAATGGACTGTACTTGTATAGCACTTTTCTAGTCTTTTCAACTTCTCAAAGCACTTTCACAGGACGTCTCATAATCAACCATTCACACACACACACAATGGTGACAGAGACTACCGAACTAGGTGTACTAGGTAACATACACACTTCTATAACGTGGCATCAGAAGCAATTTGGGGTTCTGTATCTTGCCCAAGGATACCTCGACATGTTGCCCATGGAGCCAGGGATTGGAGCGCTGACCTTCTGAACAAGGAAAACCACCATGTATGACAGTTATGTACTACAAACAGCATTTTCCATCATATTAATCCATTGTGATATAGTTCAAGAATATAAATGTGTTTTTAACTGATTCTGAAAAAAAGACAGCTTTTCGTAAAAGCCACTCAAAATCAACTTTTGTGCTGAAAGACACCTAACACTGATCCAAATACATGTTTTGCAGCAAAACACATGTAAAGTCAAAATCTACTCATAATCCAAAATGTATGACAGTTATGTACCAAAAACACCTTTTTCATCATATTAATCCATTTTCACATGTTTCTGTTATAGAAATGTGTTTCTCAGTCACTGTGGGCAAAAGGGGCAGCTTTGAGAAAAGAGGCCCTCAAAATCTGCTTTTTGCGCTCACAAGCACCTGAAATACCTGTTTTGCAGCAAAAGACATGTAAAGTCAGAATCTGCCCATAATCCAAAATTCATGAGTTATGTACCAAAAAACACCTTTTTCATCAATCCTTTTTCACATGTTTCTGGCAAATAAATGTGTTTCTCAGTCACTGATGGCAAAAGGGGGAGCTCTGAGAAAACAGGCACTCAAAATCCGCTTTTTGGCGCTTTATACACACCTGAATTGATGGAAATACCTGCTTCAGCAGCAAAAGACACAAAAGACATGTAAAGTCAAAATCTGCTCATAATCATAATAATTTATGACAGCTATGTACCAAATAACACCTTTTCATCATATTAATCAATGTTCAAGTTTCTGGCACTGAAATGTTTCTCAGTTAGTCTGGGCAAAAGGAAGCTTTGAGAAAAAGGCACTCAAAATCCGCTTTTTGTGCTTAAAGACACCTGAAATATGCATTTTGCAGCAAAAGACATGTTAAATCAAAACCTGCTCATAATCCAACATTTATGACAGTTATGTACCAAAACACCCTTTTCATCATATTTATCCATTTTCATATGTTTCTGGCATATAATTGTGCACTGTGGTCAAAAAGGGCAGCTTTTAAAGAAAAGGCACTCAAAATCCGCTTTTTGTGCCTAAAGACACCTAAATTGATGGAAATACCCATATTGCAGCAAAAGACATGTAAAGTCAAAATCTGCTCATACTCTAAAATTTATGACAGTTATGTACCAAAAAACATTTTTGTCAATCCATTGTCACATGTTTCTGGCATATAAATGTGTTTCTCAGTTAGTCTGAGCAAAAGGAAGCTTTGAGAAAAAGGCACTCAAAATCTGCTTTTTGCACTTAAAGACAGCTGAAATACCTGTTTTGCAGCTAAAGACCAAAGAAGCTAAGCAGGGTCGGGCCAGGTCAGTACTTGGATGGGAGACTGCTGGGGAATACCTGGTTCTGTAAGCTTTTTAGTTTAAAATTTTCACCAGCAGAGGGTGCGGCTACTTACCGAATGGACACAGATCGGACAACAAACAATGTGCTGAGGGGGCTACAAAATGACCACTGAAAAAAAATCAGTCAATGAATGGATACTGATTTACAGTAATAAATTCAAAACTTTTAAAGTAAACTAAATAATTAAAATTAAAAATGTAAGTCATGCATTCAGAGATGAATGAATAAATACATGTTTGTAAATTAACACATAACTAACATATCTAAGTTTGCTGTAAAGCAGCTTTTACTAGCAAAATATTAAAATGAATGCTCAAATAAGCAAAAAGTATTATTTAACCCTTTCAAACCTGGGAAAAAAATGGCTCATCATCAGAAGAGATACGTTTTAGTTTTCTTTTGAAAATATCTGGCAAGGTGGGTTCTCAGATATTCATAGGCAGTATGTCTCAGAGCTTTGGGACCTTAGACCAGGGCAGACTTTGACCAGGTAATTTGGCTACAAGGCATTGGACACATTTAAACGCTCAAAACAAGCCTTGTCACACTACACTAATAGCATAACACGCGCTTGTTGAATTTAGCCTTATAATGCTATTTTGTAGTATTTGTTTACAATGCTAAACATATATTACAAACTTTGGCCACAGAGCTCACAATGTGGAAATTGGTTGTCTTATCCAACTATAAATAGGTTGTGTGTCACTTGTGTTGTTGCTTACTGCCATATCACCCTGAACACACCCGAGCTCGCTTTTATCTTGGAAACTAAGCAGGTTCGGGCTGGGTCAGTGCTTGGATGGGAGACTGCCTGGGAATACCTGGCGCTGCAAGCTTTTTAGTTTTCGCTTTCACCAGCAGAGGGTGTTGCTGCTTACCTAATGGACACAGAACAGACAAACAAACAATGTGATGAGGAGGCTACAAAACAATGACAAAATCAATTAATCAATGGATGCTGATTTACGGTGGTAAATTCAAAATACATGTTTGTAAATTAACATACAACTAATATATCTAAGTTTGCTGAAAAGCAGCTTTACTAGCAAAATATTAAAATGAATGCTCAAATAAAAGTATTATTTAAAAAACAAAAAAATGTCTCATCATCAGAAAAATACGCTTTTAGTTTTCTTTCAAAATATTTGGGGAAGTGGCTTCTCGGATATTCATAGGCAGTATGTCCCAGAGCTTTGGGACCTTAGACCAAAGCAGACTTTGACCACGAAGTTTGGCTACAAGTCATCGGAAATGTTTAAAACAAGCTGTAGTTTGACTGCAGTCTATGATGTCAGCAAGTCATCAGCTTTTTATGGCTGCAGTCTATGATGTCATCAAGTCATTAGCTGTTGTTTGGGGTGCAGTTTATAATGTCATCAACACATCAGCTGTTGTTTGTGCTGCAGTCTATGATGTCATCAAGTTGCAGCTGTTGAATAGGCTACCGCCTATGATGTCATCAAGTCATCAGCTGTTGCTGGGCTGCAGTCTATGATGTCATCAAGTTGTAATCTTTTGTTCAGGCTGCAGTTTATGATGTCATCAAGTCATAACCTGTTTTACGGGCTCCAGTCTATGATGTCATTAAGTGATGTACAGGCTGCAGTCTATGATGTCATCAATTCATCCATTGTTATTCAGACTGCAGTCTATGATGTCATCAAGGAATCAGCAGATGTCACCAAGTCATCAGCTTTGTTATTGGCTGCAGTCTATGATGTCATCAATTCATCAGCTGTTGTTCAGGCTGCATTCTGTGATGTCATCAAGTCATCACCTTTTTCGGCTGCAGTATATGATGTCATCAAGTCATCAGCTGTTGTTTGGGGTGCAGTTTATAATGTCATCAACACATCAGCTGTTGTTTGTGCTGCAGTCTATGATGTCATCAAGTCGTCAGCTGTTGCTGGGCTGCAGTCTATGATGTCATCAAGTTGTAATCTGTTGTTCAGGCTGCAGTTTATGAATTCATCATGTCATCAGCTGTTGTATGTGCTGCAGTCTGTGATGTCATCAAGTCATCTATTGTTGCTTAGGCTACAGTCTGTGATGTCATCAAGTCAGCTATTGTTGTATGGGCTGTTGTCATCAGCTGTTGTATGGGCTCCAGTCTATGATGTCGTCAAGTCATCAGCTGTAGCTTGGCTGCAGTCTATGATGTCATCAAGTCATCATGTGTTGTATGGGCTGTCGCCTATGATGTCATCAAGTCATCATGTGTTGTAAAGGCTACAGTCTATGATGTCATCAAGTCACGAAAGCATTGCTCTCGTAGTAGCTTAGCTTATTAGCAACAGCAGCTAATCTGTGTATAACAACAGCGTTGTCGGTTTTGATATTTACGTGATTATCAGATAATGGTATATTTATCTCTCTCTCTTTCAACATACACACATATACATACAACTCATCAGGGAATCATACACAGCAATAGCAGCAACAGATGCATGTCATATTACAATAATGATAGGCGTGAAATCATTAATTGCACTCTAAGATGATGTTGAGGGTATGATAGGAGTCCCATGCACATGTTGATAGGGAGGTGTCCAAAGGCAAGATCACAGCACCGGCGCAACCAGGACCAGCCCACGATCAGGGCGAGCGGTGGGTACAGTATCAGTACAGCCACAGCATGAGCACAACCAAAGGCAGGGTCGCAGCATCAGCACAGCTATCACCACGGTTACCAGGCCAGGATCCAGGAAACAAGGGAGCAGGAATGCTCCCAAGAGGCAACAGGATTAGCGTAGTGCAGTTCAACAGACCCATGTTCTGTAATCGCAGCTCCAGGTAGTGACAGTACCACATGGCTATTACAGATGTAAGGCTAAGCTAAACCACGGAGGCTAAGCTAAGCTTGCAAATGGCAATGCAGTTAACAGACATGCAGGATTTTCAGATGGCGGCATTGAGAGAAGGAAAAGGAGCTCAGCATATCATAGGAAGTCCCCCGGCAGGTTAAACCTATGTCAGCCTAACTATGGGCTGGTCCAGGCAACCTGAGCCAGCCCTAATTATAAGCTTTATCAAAGAGGAAGGTCTTAAGTCTAATATGGGAGGCAAAAATAAATCTTGATCAAATAAAACTCAGAGGTTCCAGACAGTAGCGCTAGAGGCCAAGGTAATGCCATCTAGAGAAATTACATTGTTGGAAAAGGAGCTTCTGAGGTGTTTGGGGCCAAGAACAATAACTTCAGTTTTGTCTGAATTCAACATCAGGAAATTATGGCTCATCCAGGCTTTTACATCCTTAAGATATGTTTGAAGTCTAGATAGCTGATCAGTTTCATCTGGTTTCATAGATAGATATAATTGCGTATTGTCAGCATAACAAGGAAAATGTATAGAGTGTTTTCAAATTATGTTGCCTAAAGGAAGCATATATAAAGTAAAAGGGATTGGTCCAAGCACCGAACCTTGTGGCACTCCAAAGCAGACCTTAGTATGTGTGGAGGCTTGATCGTTGATGTGAACAAATTGGGAACGATCTGATAAGTATGACTTAAACCAGACTAGTGACGTTCCTTTAAGGCCAATTAAGTTTTCCAGTCTGTGCAGTAAGATTTGATGGTCAATGGTGTCAAATGCGGCACTGAGATCTAATAGGATTAAAGTGCCGTCTCTGTACTATGATGAACTCTGAAGCCTGACTGAAAGTTCTTGAATAAACTATAATCTTGGAGAAAGTCACAGAGTTGATGAGCAACCACTCTCTCAAGGATTTTAGAAATAAAGGAGAGATTAGATATCGGTCTATAGTTAGCTAAAATCTCAGGATCGAGAGTGTGCTTCTTTAGAAGAGGTTTCATGACAGCTTCTTTAAAAGATTGTGGTACATAGCCTGTTAATAAAGACACATTGATTAAATCTAATAAAAAGTTGTCTAATAGGGGCAAAACTTCCTTAAGGAGCTTAGTTGGGATGGGGTCTAGCAGGCATGTTGATGGCTTAGATGCAGAAATCAGAGTGTAGAGTAGATGAAGGTCAATAGGGAGAAACAGTCCAAATAAATTTCAGGCCTTGCTGCCATATCCAGGCTATCCGGGCCAAGTCAGGTAAGGGCAAGAGGTGATGGATTTTATCTCGAATAGTTATAATTTTATCATTAAAGAAAGTCATAAAGTCGTCACTGCTTAGGGTCAAGGAATACAAGGCTCTATGGAGCTGTAACTCTGAGTCAGCCTGGCTACAGTATTGAAAAGAAACCTGAGATTGTTTTTTGTTTTCCTCAATTAATGATGATTTACAGTTTGCCCTGGCACAGCGGAGGGCCTTCTTATACACTTCTTTAAGACTGTCCAGCCAGACTAAATGGGACTCTTTCAGGTTGGTTGAGCGCCAGTGTCTTTCAGATTTTTGTGATGTTTGTTTCAATTTATGGATCTGGAGGTTAAACCAAGGAGCTAGTTTTCTTTGTTTCATTATTTTCTTCTTGAAGGGTGCAACAGTGTTGAGAGCTGATCGCAGTGAGCCAGTAGCATTATTGACGAGATAGTCAATTTGAGAAGACTTAAATTAGTAGGAGTATTCTCAGTCACTGTAAGACATGGTAATGATGTCAATGCAGAAGGAATCAGTTTCTTAAATTTAGCCACTGCTGAATCAGATAGACATCTAGAATAGCAACTCTTACTGAGAGGCTTATAGTCAAGTAATAAAAAATTGAAAGTTATTAAATAATGGTCTGACAAAGCAGGAATCTCAGGAAAGACTAATAAATCTTCAATATCGATGCCATATGCAAGGACTAGATCGAGGGTGTGATTGTAGCGGTGGGTGGGTTTATGTACACACTGACTGAAGCCAATTGAATCCAAAAGCGTGGAGACAGCAGAACTGAGATTATCGCTATTAATATCCATGTGAATGTTAAAATCCCTTATGATTTTGTCTGATTTAAGCACTAAACTTGATATAAGCTCAGAGAATTCAGATAGAAATTAGAGTATGGGCCGGGGCGCGTACACTATGACAAATGGAATTGGCTGAGTTTTCCAGGATTGGTGAGAAAGACTAAGAAAAAGGCTTTCAAGTGAACTATAGTTTAGTTTAGCCTTTGTGTAAATTGCTGCTTGAATCAAAAATAGTAGCGACTCTCTCCTCGGCCAGTGTCCCGCCAAGAACGTGACTATTTATATGACCAGGAGGAGTGGATTCATTCAGGCTAACGTATTTTCAGGATAAAGCCAGGTCTCAGTGAGGCATAATAAATCAATATGATTATCCAATATTAAATCAGTGACTAAATGAGCCTTGGTTGATAAGGATCTAAAGTTCAAGAGTCCGCATTTAATTCTCCTGTTATGATGTTGTTTGACAGGAGATGAGTTAATTTTTATGAGATTTTCTTGTACAACTCCTTTAGTGTAATAATAATACTTTACTATTAGTAGTGTAACTACTAATACTTTAGTGGCGTGGTTTTATGCCTTTTAAGGGTTGCGAATTGTCATAACGAGCGGATTTGTTGGTGGAGAAGCATCCGTTTGTTATTTGTATTCATGCGAGCTAACGCTAACGCTTAAGGCTAATGCTAGACTTGCCGGTAGTTGCAGCTCTAGCTAGAGCAGACACCCGCACACCCGCCACATCTGATCATAGAGTTTTGTTCTCTTTTCCCAATTGGCGTGTGTGTTAGAAAAATAAATGCTTTTCTGTTTCTTGTTCCAAGGGACTGATGAAGATGTTGAGAAGCTTATTAAGATTCTTGTTTAACACAAACAGCCGTTCTCCGTCAAGAAATGCGGCTCTGCATGGATGGGAGTAAGCAAACAAATTTGAGTGACTGTATAATTTTGTTCCTTACTGAATTTTACAGTTTTGTGATCTTATTATAGTCCTAAACTCTGATTACTTGTATAAATCTGTGCTATATAATCTGTAAATCTGACAGGCCAAGGCAAAATAACAATTACAAGGCTAGACGTATTGTATAATGTAATGATAAATAATATTGTATTACACAATATTATTGTACGTATGTAGAGTGTATTTGATTAGTACTGATGTAAGTTATACTTTTCTTTTTTCTGTAGGGTGGTCCTGAAGGAAATGGGCCTGAAGAAGGTCTTGTCCCCAGCTAGGGTGGGGAAAAATGGGAAAATTTAAAGAAGACCTACAAGATATGATTTGTCTTGAATCTTTGTGCTAAACGCCCTGTAGTGACAGTATATTTGCCTAACTAAATGAACGCATATAATTCAAAGGAACTCAAGAAGCCACCTACAGTCCGGGGACCGAGTCAGGGGAGGACACTGCAGCGGCCCTGGAAATGGTACCCCTGATGGACGAGGCACTTGGCGGGAGGCCATCCATCCGCCTCCTGTCCTCGTTGCCTCGGCCTGGGGGGACAGCTCCAGGGCTGCTGCAGTGTCCTCCCCTGACACCCAGAGAGCACCCCCATCCCCAGGTGACAGCAGCCCAGACGAGGCGGGGCCAGCAGAACAATTATGTGAAATGTGAATCATGACTAAATAAATATATAGTCACTTATAAAAAACCTACTACAGAAACTACCCTACAACAGTTATGTGAAATGTGAATCATGACTGAATAAATATATAGTCACTTATAAAAACCCACGACAGAAACTACCCTACAACAATTATGTGAAATGTGAATCATGACTGAATAAATGAATCAACCTTGACCTCTAATATATTTACAAATCTGTATTAACGTAATGTTGTCCTATCTACATGTAGTCATGGTCCTCCAGAGCCGGCACTCGCCCATCAGGAGCAGAGACAGCTGCCGTCAACAGCTCCCGAATTCACTCTCCACTTTGCTGGTCCTGGTGTTGGTGTTGGTCTCCAGCATCGCTATCCGCCTGAGGACCTCCTCTGCTGGCTCCACAATGTCACCGCTGGAAAGGCAAACATTGTGGAGGATGGCACAGCAGGCGATGACATCAGGGCAAATGTTGGTTTAACCTCCAGAGCCTTGAATAATATTGTCCTCCATCGGGTCTTCATGCTCCCAAAGGACCTCTCCACAATGGATCTCGCCTTGGCATTGTGGTAATTGAAGCGCCTGGCCGTTGGTTGGTGGACTGGCTCTTTGTAGGGTGTAATGAGGCCAATGGGAGCAGACAGACAGGGGTACCCACCATCCCTAAGGATAAAAAGCCTTGGGGTGGATATAGCTGGCCTGTATATAGCAGGCTATTCTTCAAGACCCTGGAGTCGTGGACGGACCCAGGGTACCCTGCGAAGATGTCCAGGTACCTGCCTCTGTGGTCGCACACCGCCTGCAGCTGGATAGATGGAAACAGCTTCCGGTTCAGGTAACACTGGGCATCAAGGGATGGGGGTTTAATCCTGATGTGGCACCCATCTATGCTGCCCACTGCCCTGGAGAAAGCAGGGGAACCAGCAAGACGGGCAAAATTCATTGCCCATATCCTCCAGCTCGGCAGCAGAAGGCAGATGAATAACTCTCTTTAAAATTTTTAGCAGCTTTCTGGACACTTTGTGTACCATATCGGTACGGTGGTGCGAGGAATGCCAAGCTCCGGGACACAACACGGTATGAGGTGGCGCCGCCAACCAAACACAAAAACCAGCACCTCGAGGTAGTGGTCCCATCTGTGATCCTGCTGGCTGCTTGTGGCTGCTATCACGCTCTCCAGCGAAGCCCTGGAGAGCCGAAAGTCGGGCTTCAGGTCCGCTTCCTCGCCCAGATACAGGCGAAGTACTGGCATGGTAATGTTGAGATTGCAGTAGGTCTGGGGTTCCAGCTAAAATGAACATTATTTCACTATTTAATGTATAATCTTAACAGATTATATGTCACAAATTAAATATAATTTAATTTCAATCAAGAAGACATTAAAACATATTTCTCTTCATCCTAAACACACAGCTCCTAAAGAAGCCCTTCACCCTTGGAACAACTGGAGGGAGCTCTATAAATAAAAAGCTTTGCAGGATGAGGTCCACAAGAGTGATTTGTATTGTATTGGAGGGTCAAAAAATCTCCTTTAATTCTGACCCCACTGTTCAATGTGGTTTTGATACTTTTTCATCCTCAAGCTATATTGCACAATTTGTGAATTTTCTAACTGAATCTGATTCAACTCTTACTGCATGAGATTTTTCCTCAGACACAGACCCTAGATTTCACAAAAAGTTGTCAAACCAACAGACTTGCTGTTTAATTTAGGACATGGCACCAAGAGACTGGTTTTAATATTAAATCTGGACATTCTACATCTACCACATCAAAGTTTTCCTTACACTTGACTCATTAGTGATATCCAGTTAGTGTAAACCTAAGTGTTAAGTACACACATTTGACATTCTGTTTCTGTTCTCACAATGGTGTCTTGTATTGTGTTTTACAGTTACTGACATCTTCAGCTCCCTGAAGGAGTCCCTTGGGCAGGGAAGAGTGTTCTCCTGATTCCTGCCTTTTTATGTGATCATCATATATTCTAGTGGTGCATATTCATCAATAAAAGAAATTTCAGAATTCATATTTGTCATTCCTGTTTGAACATTACATTTGTATTTTTTAGTGTTTGAGGGTACAGAAATTAGGGCTGCTACAGGTATTTATAGTTGAATAACCAGATGACTACCTGTTCCGTTATTTTGTTTTATTGTTACAATTACTTGAACTGATAAATCAAACATGATAACCTATGTAGTTGGTGAGTTATATAATAACTGGTTGAAACTAATTGAAGTTCAATTAAAGCAAAAAGAAAACTGTTATATTTCTGCCATGATTGCCTTTCACACCTGATTGTGTTTTATATGTTTCATATATTAAATCAGTTTGTTTCATTCCGTGGTCATTCACTAAATCGTGTAAGAAAATTATTTGTGCTAATAGGTTTCCCTATATCAGTTAGCATGTTAGCTAAGGTGTATTGCCGTTATTTACCAGTTGACGCCGGGCGAATCAAAAAATAGTGCCTTAAACGCCTAAGATGCTGTTGCCTTCGTCTTCGTCGATGCCTGAGAAGCAGGAGTTGGGCGAGCAGCATCAAAACAACAGCGGGTACCATTTTTCATCAAGTAACAACTGTGAGGCAACTGTTTTCAACAGAAAATAGCCGGTAGCCTACGAGCTAAATTGCTACTGGCAGAGACGTTACTTTGCCACTAGATCGAACGCACTGGCTCGTGCACAATCTGTTACAGCTTATAATGAGGACACCAAACAGTAGTTGACAAATCCAGACTCACACACCATTGATATTTCAACAGTTTATTGACCAAGAAACAAACCACCATGAAGAATCACATCTTTTGACTGCTATCGACCGTCCGTGTGTTTACATGATTCTTGGCGCTGTCTGGCTTACGCCACAGCAATACCTGCCGATTCGCTGACGCAACCACATTCAGGAAATTACCGGGTAGTGTCCGAATTCTCCTCCCATCGTTCCCTACATTGTGTATATGATGTAGTTCACTACATCATATACACGATGTAGTGGATAGGGAGTGAGTGAATGAGTGGATGATTTCGAACACAGCCATAAACTGTTGTTTGAGCTGCAATCTATGATGTCATCAAGTCTTCTAACATTGTATAGGCTGCAGTCTATGATGTCATTTGCTGTTGTTTGGGCTGCAGTCTATGATGTCATCACGCCTTCGACTGTTGTTCGGCTGTAGTCTATGATGTCATCAAGTCATCAGCTGTTGTTTGGGCCGCAGTCGCAAATAGATAGCTATTGAACATTTGTTGCGTGGCTTTGTGAGAAGTGTGCAACATCGTGTGATATTTAGGTAAATATAGCTCAGGGAAAAATGTTCAAAAAAGCGATCTTTCGAAACGCTGAAAAAAGTCACAGAACAGCATGTTCGGGCTGTTTATAGTGTAATCTGTTGAAAAAATGGTCTAAAAAGTCAATATTTTGAGCATTTACGACCAACGTTTATTATAGAGAAAAACGCCATACTATAGCTCAGGAAAAATGGTCAAAAAGGTAATCTCTCCAAATACTGAAAAAGTCATAGAACAGCATGTTTGGGCTGTTTATAGTGTAATCTGTTGAAAAAATGGTCTAAAAAGTCAATATTTTGAGCGCTTCAGGCCAAAGTTTAGTATGGAGAAAAACACCATACTATAGCTCAGGGAAAATGGTCAAAAAGTGATCTTCCAAACGCTGAAAAAGTCACAGAACAGCATGTTGAGGCTGTTTATAGTGTAATCTGTTGAAAAATGGTCTAAAAGTCAATATTTTGAGCATTTCAGGCCAAAGTTTAGTATGGAGAAAACGCCATACTATAGCTCAGGGGAAATGGTCAAAAAGTGATGTTTTGAAACGCTGAAAAAGTCAAAGAACAGCATGTTGAGGCTGTTTATAGAATAGCCTGTTGAAAAATGGTCTAAAAAGTCAATATTTTGAGCGTTTTAGGCCAAAGTTTAGTATGGAGTAAAACGCCATACTATAGCTCAGGGAAAAAGGTCAAAAAGTGATCTCTGCAAATACTGAAAAGTCACAGAACAGCATGTTGAGGCTGTTTATAGTATAGCCTGTTGAAAAATGGTCTAAAAAGTCAATATTTTGAGCATTTAGGCCAAAGTTTAGTATGGAGAAAAACGCCATACTATAGCTCAGGGAAAAAGGTCAAAAAGTGATCTCTGCAAATATTGAAAAGTCATAGAACAGCATGTTGAGGCTGTTTATAGTACAGCCTGTTGAAAAAACGGTCTAAAAGTCAATATTTTGAGCGTTTCAGGCCAAAGTTTAGTATGGAGAAAAACGCCATACTATAGCTCAGGGAAAAATGGTCAAAAGTAATCTTTCGAAACGCTGAAAATTGTCATAGAACAGCATATTCGGGGTGTTTATAATGTAATCTGTTGAAAAAAAAGGTCTAAAAAGTCAATATTTTTAGCGTTTTAGGCCAAACTTTAGTATGGAGAAAAACGCCATACTATAGCTCAGGAAAAAATGGTCAAAAAGTAATCTCTCCAAATACTGAAAAAGTCATAGAACAGCATGTTCAGGCTGTTTATAGTGTAATCTCTTGAAAAAATGGTCTAAAAAGTCAATATTTTGAGCGTTTGAGGCCAAAGTTTAGTATGGAGAAAAACGCCATACTATAGCCCAGGGAAAAAGGTCAAAAAGTGGTCTTTCCAAACGCTGAAAAAAGTCCCAGAACAGCATGTTCGGGGTGTTTAAAGTGTAATCCGTTGAAAAAAATGTCTAAAAAGTCAATATTTTGCATGTTTTAGGCCAAAGTTTTAGTATGGAGAAAAACGCCATACTATAGCTCAGGAAAAATGGTCAAAAAGTGATCTCTCCAAATACTGAAAAGTCATAGAACAGCATGTTCAGCTGTTTATAGTGTAATCTGTTGAAAAATGGTCTAAAAAGTCAATATTTTGAGCGTTTTAGGCCAAAGTTTAGGATGGAGAAAAACGCCATACTATAGCTCAGGGAAAAAGGTCAAAAAGTGATCTTTCAAACGCTGAAAAAGTCATAGAACAGCATGTTTGGGCTGTTTATAGTGTAATCTGTTGAAAAATGGTCTAAAAAGTCAATATTTTGAGTGTTTTAGGCCAAAGTTTAGTATGGAGAAAACGCCATACTATAGCTCAGGGAAAAAGGTCAAAAAGTGATCTCTCCAAATAATGAAAAAGTCAAAGAACTGCATGTTGAGACTGTTTAAAGCATAGCCTGTTGAAAAACGGTCTAAAAGTTATGACTTTGAGCGTTTCAGGCCAAAGTTTAGGACGGAGAATAACGCCATACTATAGCTCAGGGAACAATGCTCAAAAAAGTAATCTTTCGAAACGCTAAAAAAAGTCATAGAATAACATATTCGAACTGTTTATAGTGTAATCTGTTGAAAAAAATCATCTAAAAAGTCAATATTTTGAGCATTTTAAGCCAAAGTTTAGTATGGAGAAAATGCCATACTATACCTCAGGGAAAAAGGTCAAAAAGTAATCCTTCAAACGCTGATAAAGTCACTGAACAGCATGTTGAAGCTGTTTATAGTGTAATTTGTTGAAAAAAAGGTCTAAAAAGTCAATATTTTGAGCGTTTTAGGCCAAAGTTTAGTATGGAGAAAAAACGCTATACTATAGCTCAGGAAAAATGGTCAAAAAGAAATCTCTCCAAATGCTGAAAAACTGATAGAAAAGCATGTTCGGGCTGTTTATAGTGTAATCTGTTGAAAAAAAGGTCTAAAAAGTCAATATTTTGAGTGTTTTGAGGCCAAAGTTTAGTATGGAGAAAACGCCACGCTATAGCTCAGGGAAAATGCTCAAAAATTGATCTCTCCAAATACTGAAAAAGTCATTGAACAGCATGTTCAGGCTGTTCATAGTATAGCCTGTTGAAAAATGGTCTAAAACGTCAATATTTTGAGCTTTTAGGCCAAAGTTTAGTATGGAGAAAAACACCATACTATAGCTCAGGGAAAAAGGTCAAAAAGTGATCTCTCCAAATACTAATAAAAGTCATAGAACAGCATGTTGAGACTGTTTATAGTATAGCCTGTTGAAAAATGGTTGAAAAAGTCAATATTTTGAGCGCTTTAGGCCAAAGTTTAGTATGGAGAAAACGCCATACTATAGCTCAGGGAAAAAAGGTCAAAAAGTGATCTTTCAAATGCTGAAAAGTCACAGAACAGCATGTTCGGGCTGTTTATAGTGTAATCTGTTGAAAAATGGTCTAAAAGTCAATATTTTGAGCATTTTAGGCCAAAGTTTAGTATGGAGAAAAACGCCATACTATAGCTCAGGGAAAAATGTTCAAAAAGTGATCTCTTCAAATACTGAAAAAGTCACAGAACAGCATGTTGAGGCTGTTTATAGTATAGCCTGTTGAAAAATGGTCTAAAAAGTCAATATTTTGAGCGCTTTAGGCCAAAGTTTAGTATGGAGAAAAACGCCATACTATAGCTCAGGGAAAAAGGTCAAAAAGTGATCTCTTCAAACGCTGAAAAAAGTCATAGAACAGCATGTTCAGGCTGTTTATAGTGTAATCTGTTGAAAAATGGTCTAAAAGTCAATATTTTGAGCGTTTCAGGCCAAAGTTTAGGACGGAGAAAAACGCCATACTATAGCTCAGGGAAAAATGCTCAAAAAAGTGATCTTTCGAAACGCTGAAAAAAGTCATTGAACAGCATGTTCAGGCTGTTTATAGTATAGCCTGTTGAAAAAATGGTCTAAAAAGTCAATATTTTGAGCGTTTTAGGCCAAAGTTTAGTATGGAGAAAAACGCCATACTATAGCTCAGGGAAAAATTCTCAAAAAGTGATCTTTCAAACGCTGAAAAAGTCATAGAACAGCATGTTCAGGCTGTTTATAGTGTAATCTGTTGAAAAAATCATCTAAAAAGTCAATATTTTGAGCATTTTAGGCCAAAGTTTAGTATGGAGAAAAACGCCATACTATAGCTCAGGGAAAAAGGTCAAAAAGTGATTCTTCAAACGCTGAAAAAGTCACTGAACAGCATGTTGATGTTGTTTATAGTGTAATCTGTTGAAAAAATCAACTAAAAGTCAATATTTTGAGCATTTTAAGCCAAAGTTTCAGTATGGAGAAAAACGCCATACTATAGCTCAGGGAAAAATGGTCAAAAAGTGATCTCTCCAAATACTGAAAAAGTCATTGAACAGCATGTTCAGGCTGTTTATAGTATAATCTGTTGAAAAATGGTCTAAAAAGTCAATATTTTGAGCGTTTGAGGCCAAAGTTTAGTATGGAGAAAACGCCATACTATAGCTCAGGGAAAAATGGTCAAAAAGTGATCTTTCAAACGCTGAAAAAAGTCACTGAACAGCATGTTGATGCTGTTTATAGTGTAATTTGTTGAAAAAATGGTCTAAAAAGTCAATATTTTGAGTGTTTCGAGCCAAAGTTTCGTATGGAGAAAGACGCCATACTATAGCTCAGGAAAAATGGTCAAAAAGTGATCTCTCCAAATACTGAAAAGTCATAGAACAGCATGTTCAGGCTGTTTATAGTGTAATCTGTTGAAAAAATGGTCTAAAAAGTCAATATTTTGAGCATTTTAGGCCAAAGTTTAGTATGGAGAAAACGCCATACTATAGCTCAGGGAAAAAGGTCAAAAAGTGATCTTTCAAACGCTGAAAAAGTCACAGAACAGCAGGTTCGGGCTGTTTATAGTGTAATCTGTTGAAAAAAGGTCTAAAAAGTCAATATTTTGAGCATTTCAGGCCAAAGTTTAGTATGGAGAAAAACGCCATACTATAGCTCAGGGAAAAATGGTCAAAAAGTGATCTCTCCAAATACTGAAAAAGTCATTGAACAGCATGTTCAGGCTGTTTATAGTGTAATCTGTTGAAAAATGGTCTAAAAAGTCAATATTTTGAGCGTTTGAGGCCAAAGTTTAGTATGGAGAAAACGCCATACTATAGCTCAGGGAAAAAGGTCAAAAAGTGATCTTTCAAACGCTGAAAAAGTCATAGAACAGCATGTTGATGCTGTTTATAGTGTAATCTGTTGAAAAAATGGTCTAAAAAGTCAATATTTTGAGCATTTCAGGCCAAAGTTTAGTATGGAGAAAAACGCCATACTATACCTCAGGGAAAAAGGTCAAAAAGTGATCTTCCAAATACTGAAAAAGTCATAGAACAGCATGTTCAGGCTGTTTATAGTGTAATCTGTTGAAAAAAGGTCTAAAAAGTCAATATTTTGAGCATTTGAGGCCAAAGTTTAGTATGGAGAAAACGCCATACTATAGCTCAGGGAAAAAGGTCAAAAAGTGATCTTTCAAACGCTGAAAAAGTCACAGAACAGCATGTTCAGGCTGTTTATAGTGTAATTTGTTGAAAAATGGTCTAAAAAGTCAATATTTTGAGTGTTTGAGGCCAAAGTTTAGTATGGAGAAAAACGCCATACTATAGCACAGGGAAAAAGGTCAAAAAGTGATCTCTCCAAATACTGAAAAGTCATTGAACAGCATGTTCAGGCTGTTTATAGTGTAGCCTGTTGAAAAAATGGTCTAAAAGTCAATATTTTGAGCGTTTGAGGCCAAAGTTTAGTATGGAGAAAAACGCCATACTATAGCTCAGGGAAAAATGGTCAAAAAGTCATCCTTTCAAACGCTGAAAGAAGTCATAGAACAGCATGTTCGGGCTGTTTATAGTGTAATCTGTTGAAAAAAATGGTCTAAAAAGTCAATATTTTGAGCATTTTAAGCCAAAGTTTAGTATGGAGTAAAAAGCCATACTATAGCTCAGGGAAAAAGGTCAAAAAGTGATCCTTCAAAACGCTGAAAAAAGTCATTGAACAGCATGTTCAGGCTGTTTATAGTGTAATCTGTTGAAAAAAATGGTCTAAAAAGTCAATATTTTGAGCATTTCAGGCCAAAGTTTAGTATGGAGAAAAACGCCATACTATAGCTCAGGGAAAAAAGGTCAAAAAGTAATCTCTCCAAATACTGAAAAAGTCATTGAACAGCATGTTCAGGCTGTTTATAGTGTAATCTGTTGAAAAAATGGTCTAAAAAGTCAATATTTTGAGTGTTTGTAGCCTAAGTTTAGTATGGTGAAAAACGCCATACTATAGCTCAGGGAAAAAAGGTCAAAAAAGTGATCTTTCGAAACGCTGAAAAAAGTCACTGAACAGCATATTCGGGGTGTTCATAGTGTAACCTGTTGAAAAAATGGTCTAAAAAGTCAATATTTTGAGCGTTTTAGGCCAAAGTTTAGTATGGACAAAAACGCCATACTATAGCTCAGGAAAAAATGGTCAAAAAGTGATCTCTTCAAATACTGAAAAAGTCATTGAACAGCATGTTCAGGCTGTTTATAGTGTAATCTGTTGAAAAATGGTCTAAAAAGTCAATATTTTGAGCATTTTAGGCCAAAGTTTAGTATGGAGAAAAACGCCATACTATAGCTCAGGGAAAAATGGTCAAAAGTGATCTTCCAAATACTGAAAAGTCACAGAACAGCATGTTCGGGCTGTTTATAGTGTAATCTGTTGAAAAATGGTCTAAAAAGTCAATATTTTGAGCGTTTGAGGCCAAAGTTTAGTATGGAGAAAACGCCATACTATAGCTCAGGGAAAAAGGTCAAAAAGTGATCTTTCGAAACGCTGAAAAAAGTCACAGAACAGCATGTTCAGGCTGTTTATAGTGTAATCTGTTGAAAAAATGGTCTAAAAAGTCAATATTTTGAGCGTTTGAGGCCAAAGTTTAGTATGGAGAAAAACGCCATACTATAGCTCAGGGAAAAAGGTCAAAAAGTGATCTTTCAAACGCTGAAAAGTCATGGAACAGCTTGTTCAGGTTGTTAATAGTATAGCCTGTTGAAAAAATGTTTAAAAAGTCAATATTTTGAGCGCTTTAGGCCAAAGTTTAGTATGGAGAAAAACGCCATACTATAGCTCAGGGAAAAAGGTCAAAAAGTGATCTCTCCAAATACTGAAAAAGTCATAGAACAGCATGTTCTGGCTGTTTATAGTGTACTCCCATGAAGAAATGGTTTAAAAAGTCAATATTTGCACCGCTTGAGGCCAAAGTTTAGTATGGAGAAAAACGCCATACTATAGCTCAGGGAAAAAGGTCAAAAAGTGATCTTTCAAACGCTGAAAAGTCACAGAACAGCATGTTGATGCTGTTTATAGTGTAATTTGTTGAAAAAATGGTCTAAAAAGTCAATATTTTGAGTGTTTGAGGCCAAAGTTTAGTATGGAGAAAAACGCCATACTATAGCTCAGGGAAAAATGGTCAAAAAGTGATCTCTCCAAATACTGAAAAAGTCATTGAACAGCATGTTCAGGCTGTTTATAGTGTAATCTGTTGAAAAAATGGTCTAAAAAGTCAATATTTTGAGCTTTGAGGCCAAAGTTTAGTATGGAGAAAAACGCCATACTATAGCTCAGGGAAAAGGTCAAAAAGTGATCTTTCAAACGCTGAAAAGTCACTGAACAGCATGTTGATGTTGTTTATAGTGTAATTTGTTGAAAAAATCAACTAAAAGTCAATATTTTGAGCATTTTAAGCCAAAGTTTAGTATGGAGAAAACGCCATACTATAGCTCAGGGAAAAAATGGTCAAAAAGTGATCTCTCCAAATACTGAAAAAGTCATTGAACAGCATGTTCAGGCTGTTTATAGTGTAATCTGTTGAAAAATGGTCTAAAAAGTCAATATTTTGAGCGCTTTGAGGCCAAAGTTTAGTATGGAGAAAAACGCCATACTATAGCTCAGGGAAAAAGGTCAAAAAGTGATCTTTCAAACGCTGAAAAAGTCACAGAACAGCATGTTCGGGCTGTTTATAGTGTAATTTGTTGAAAAAATGGTCTAAAAAGTCAATATTTTGAGTGTTTCAGGCCAAAGTTTGGTACGGAGAAAAACGCCATACTATAGCTCAGGGACAAAATGGTCAAAAAGTAATCTCTCCAAATACTGAAAAAAGTCATTGAACAGCATGTTCAGGCTGTTTATAGTGTAATCTGTTGAAAAAATGGTCTAAAAAGTCAATATTTTGAGCATTTGAGGCCAAAGTTTAGTATGGAGAAAACGCCATACTATAGCTCAGGGAAAAAGGTCAAAAAGTGATCTTTCAAACGCTGAAAAAGTCATAGAACAGCATGTTCGAGCTGTTTATAGTGTAATTTGTTGAAAAAAAGGTCTAAAAAGTCAATATTTTGAGCATTTTAAGCCAAAGTTTCGTATGGAGAAAGACGCCATATTATAGCTCAGGGAAAAATGGTCAAAAAGTGATCTTCCAAATACTGAAAAGTCATTGAACAGCATGTTCAGGCTGTTTATAGTGTAATCTGTTGAAAAAATGGTCTAAAAAGTCAATATTTTGAGCATTTGAGGCCAAAGTTTAGTATGGAGAAAACGCCATACTATAGCTCAGGGAAAAAGGTCAAAAAGTGATCTTTCAAACGCTGAAAAAGTCACAGAACAGCATGTTTGGGCTGTTTATAGTGTAATTTGTTGAAAAATGGTCTAAAAAGTCAATATTTTGAGTGTTTGAGGCCAAAGTTTAGTATGGAGAAAAACGCCATACTATAGCTCAGGGAAAAAGGTCAAAAAGTGATCTTCCAAATACTGAAAAAGTCATTGAACAGCATGTTCAGGCTGTTTATAGTGTAATCTGTTGAAAAAATGGTCTAAAAAGTCAATATTTTGAGCGTTTGAGGCCAAAGTTTAGTATGGAGAAAAACGCCATACTATAGCTCAGGGAAAAAGGTCAAAAAGTGATCTTTCAAACGCTGAAAAAGTCACTGAACAGCATGTTCAGGCTGTTTATAGTGTAATCTGTTGAAAAAATCAACTAAAAGTCAATATTTTGAGCATTTTAAGCCAAAGTTTAGTATGGAGAAAAACGCCATACTATAGCTCAGGAAAAATGGTCAAAAAGTGATCTCCAAATACTGAAAAGTCATAGAACAGCATGTTCGAGCTGTTTATAGTGTAATCTGTTGAAAAATGGTCTAAAAAGTCAATATTTTGAGCGCTTTGAGGCCAAAGTTTAGTATGGAGAAAAACGCCATACTATAGCTCAGGGAAAAAGGTCAAAAAGTGATCTTTCAAACGCTGAAAAAGTCACAGAACAGCATGTTTGGGCATTTTATAGAGTAATTTGTTGAAAAAAGGTCTAAAAAGTCAATATTTTGAGTGTTTGAGGCCAAAGTTTAGTATGGACAAAACGCCATATTATAGGTCAGGGAAAAAGGTCAAAAAAGTGATCTCCCAAATACTGAAAAAGTCATTGAACACCATGTTCAGGCTGTTTACAGCAGAGCCTGTTGAAAAAATGGTCTAAAAAGTCAATATTTTGAGCGCTTTGAGGCCAAAGTTTAGTATGGAGAAAAACGCCATACTATAGCTCAGGGAAAAAGTTCAAAAAGTGATCTTTCAAACGCTGAAAAGTCACTGAACAGCATGTTGATGCTGTTTATACTGTAGTCTGTTGAAAAATCAATCAACTAAAACTCAATATTTTGAGCATTTTAAGCCAAAGTTTCAGATGGAGAAAAACGCCATACTATAGCTCAGGAAAAATGGTCAAAAAGTAATCTCTCCAAATACTGAAAAGTCATAGAACAGCATGTTCGAGCTGTTTATAGTGTAATCTGTTGAAAAATGGTCTAAAACGCCAATATTTTGAGCGCTTGAGGCCAAAGTTTAGTATGGAGAAAAACGCCATACTATAGCTCAGGGAAAAAGGTCAAAAAAGTGATCTTTCGAAACGCTGAAAAAAGTCAAGGAACAGCATGTTTGGGCATTTTATAGTGTAATTTGTTGAAAAAACAGTCGAAAAAGTCAATATTTTGAGCGTTTGAGGCCAAAGTTTAGTATGGAGAAAAACGCCATACTATAGCTCAGGGAAAAAAGTTCAAAAAGCGATCTCTCCAAATACTGAAAAAGTCATTGAACAGCATGTTCAGGCTGTTTATAGTATAGCCTGTTGAAAAAATGGTCTAAAAAGTCAATATTTTGAGCTTTTAGGCCAAAGTTTAGTATGGAGTAAAACGCCATACTATAGCTCAGGGAAAAAGGTCAAAAAGTGATCTTTCAAACGCTGAAAAAGTCACAGAACAGCATGTTCGGGCTGTTTATAGTGTAATCTGTTGAAAAAATGGTCTAACAAGTCAATATTTTGAGCATTTAAGACCAAAGGTTAGTATGGAGAAAAACGCCATACTATAGCTCAGGGAAAAATGTCAAAAAGTGATCTTTCAAACGCTGAAAAAGTCACAGAACAGCATGTTTGGGCTGTTTATAGTGTAATTTGTTGAAAAAATGGTCTAAAAAGTCAATATTTTGAGTGTTTGAGGCCAAAGTTTAGTATGGAGAAAAACGCCATACTATAGCTCAGGGAAAAAGGTCAAAAAGTGATCTCTCCAAATACTGAAAAAAAGTCATAGAACAGCATGTTCGAGCTGTTTATAGTGTAACCTGTTGAAAAAATGGTCTAAAACGTCAATATTTTGAGCGTTTGAGGCCAAAGTTTAGTATGGAGAAAAACGCCATACTATAGCTCAGGGAAAATAGGTCAAAAAGTGATCTTTCAAACGCTGAAAAGTCACTGAACAGCATGTTCAGGCTGTTTATAGTGTAATCTGTTGAAAAATGGTCTAAAAGTCAATATTTTGAGCATTTTAGGCCAAAGTTTAGTATGGAGAAAAACGCCATACTATAGCTCAGGAAAAATGGTCAAAAGTGATCTTTCAAACGCTGAAAAGTCATAGAACAGCATGTTCAGGCTGTTTATAGTGTAATCTGTTGAAAAATGGTCTAAAAAGTCAATATTTTGAGCATTTGAGGCCAAAGTTTAGTATGGAGAAAAACGCCATACTATAGCTCAGGGAAAAATGGTCAAAAAGTGATCTTCAAACGCTGAAAAGTCATTGAACAGCATGTTCAGGCTGTTTATAGTGTAATCTGTTGAAAAATGGTCTAAAAAGTCAATATTTTGAGCATTTGAGGCCAAAGTTTAGTATGGAGAAAACGCCATACTATAGCTCAGGGAAAAAGGTCAAAAAGTGATCTTTCGAAACGCTGAAAAAAGTCACAGAACAGCATGTTCAGGCTGTTTATAGTGTAATCTGTTGAAAAAATGGTCTAAAAAGTCAATATTTTGAGTGTTTGAGGCCAAAGTTTAGTATGGAGAAAACGCCATACTATAGCTCAGGGAAAAAGGTCAAAAAGTGATCTTTCAAACGCTGAAAAAGTCATAGAACAGCATGTTCGGGCTGTTTATAGTGTAATTTGTTGAAAAAATGGTCTAAAAAGTCAATATTTTGAGCGTTTGAGGCCAAAGTTTAGTATGGAGAAAAACGCCATACTATAGCTCAGGGAAAAAAGGTCAAAAAGTGATCTTTCAAACGCTGAAAAGTCACTGAACAGCATGTTCAGGCTGTTTATAGTGTAGCCTGTTGAAAAAATGGTCTAAAAAGTCAATATTTTGAGCATTTTAAGCCAAAGTTTAGTATGGAGAAAACGCCATACTATAGCTCAGGGAAAAAGGTCAAAAAGTGATCTTTCAAACGCTGAAAAGTCATAGAACAGCATGTTCGGGCTGTTTATAGTGTAATCTGTTAAAAAATGGTCAAAAAAGTCAATATTTTGAGCATTTGAGGCGAAAGTTTAGTATGGAGAAAAACGCCATACTATAGGTCAGGGAAAAAGGTCAAAAAGTGATCTTTCAAACGCTGAAAAAGTCACAGAACAGCATGTTTGGGCTGTTTATAGTGTAATTTGTTGAAAAAAGGTCTAAAAAGTCAATATTTTGAGTGTTTGAGGCCAAAGTTTAGTATGGAGAAAAACGCCATACTATAGCTCAGGGAAAAAGGTCAAAAAGTGATCTCTCCAAATACTGAAAAAGTCATTGATCAGCATGTTCAGGTTGTTGATAGTTTAGGTTGTTGAAAAAAATGGTCTAATAGGTCAATATTTTGAGCGTTTGAGGCCAAAGTTTAGTATGGAGAAAACGCCATACTATAGCTCAGGGAAAAAGGTCAAAAAGTGATCTTTCAAACGCTGAAAAAGTCACTGAACAGCATGTTCATGCTGTTTATAGTGTAGTCTGTTGAAAAAATGGTCTAAAAGTCAATATTTTGAGCATTTTAAGCCAAAGTTTAGTATGGAGAAAAAGTCCATACTATAGCTCAGGGAAAATGGTCAAAAAGTGATCTTTCAAATACTGAAAAAGTCATAGAACAGCATGTTCGAGCTGTTTATAGTGTAATCTGTTGAAAAATGGTCTAAAAAGTCAATATTTTGAGCATTTGAGGCCAAAGTTTAGTATGGAGAAAAACGCCATACTATAGCTCAGGGAAAAAGGTCAAAAAGTGATCTTTCAAACGCTGAAAAAGTCACAGAACAGCATGTTTGGGCATTTTATAGAGTAATTTGTTGAAAAAAGGTCTAAAAAGTCAATATTTTGAGTGTTTGAGGCCAAAGTTTAGTATGGACAAAAACGCCATATTATAGGTCAGGGAAAAAGGTCAAAAAGTGATCTCCCCAAATACTGAAAAAGTCATTGAACACCATGTTCAGGCTGTTTACAGCAGAGCCTGTTGAAAAACAGTCTAAAAAGTCAATATTTTGAGCGCTTGAGGCCAAAGTTTAGTATGGAGAAAAACGCCATACTATAGCTCAGGGAAAAAGTTCAAAAAGTGATCTTTCAAACGCTGAAAAAGTCACTGAACAGCATGTTGATGCTGTTTATACTGTAGTCTGTTGAAAAATCAACTAAAACTCAATATTTTGAGCATTTTAAGCCAAAGTTTCGTATGGAGAAAAACGCCATACTATAGCTCAGGAAAAAATGGTCAAAAGTAATCTCTCCAAATACTGAAAAAAGTCATAGAACAGCATGTTCGAGCTGTTTATAGTGTAATCTGTTGAAAAATGGTCTAAAACGCCAATATTTTGAGCGCTTGAGGCCAAAGTTTAGTATGGAGAAAAACGCCATACTATAGCTCAGGGAAAAAGGTCAAAAAGTGATCTTTCAAACGCTGAAAAAGTCACAGAACAGCATGTTTGGGCATTTTATAGTGTAATTTGTTGAAAAATCAACTAAAAGTCAATATTTTGAGTGTTTTAGGCCAAAGTTTCAGATGGAGAAAGACGCCATACTATAGCTCAGGAAAAATGTTCAAAAAGTGATCTCTCCAAATACTGAAAAAGTCATTGAACAGCATGTTCAGGCTGTTTATAGTGTAGCCTGTTGAAAAATGGTCTAAAAAGTCAATATTTTGAGCGTTTGAGGCCAAAGTTTAGTATGGAGAAAAACGCCATACTATAGCTCAGGGAAAAAGGTCAAAAAGTGATCTTTCAAACGCTGAAAAAGTCACTGAACAGCATGTTTGGGCATTTTATAGTGTAATCTGTTGAAAAAATGGTCTAAAAAGTCAATATTTTGTGTGTTTGAGGCCAAAGTTTCGTATGGAGAAAAACGCCATACTATAGCTCAGGGAAAAAGGTCAAAAAGTGATCTCCAAATACTGAAAAAGTCATTGAACAGCATGTTCAGGCTGTTTATAGTGTAATCTGTTGAAAAATGGTCTAAAAGTCAATATTTTGAGCGTTTGAGGCCAAAGTTTAGTATGGAGAAAAACGCCATACTATAGCTCAGGGAAAAAGGTCAAAAAGTGATCTTTCAAACGCTGAAAAAGTCACAGAACAGCATGTTCGGGCTGTTTATAGTGTAATCTGTTGAAAAATGGTCTAAAAAGTCAATATTTTGAGCATTTGAGGCCAAAGTTTAGTATGGAGAAAAACGCCATACTATAGCTCAGGGAAAAAGGTCAAAAAGTGATCTTTCAAACGCTGAAAAAGTCACAGAACAGCATGTTTGGGCTGTTTATAGTGTAATTTGTTGAAAAAATGGTCTAAAAAGTCAATATTTTGAGTGTTTGAGGCCAAAGTTTAGTATGGAGAAAACGCCATACTATAGCTCAGGGAAAAAGGTCAAAAAGTGATCTTTCAAATACTGAAAAAGTCATTGAACAGCATGTTCAGGCTGTTTATAGTGTAATCTGTTGAAAAATGGTCTAAAAAGTCAATATTTTGAGCGTTTGAGGCCAAAGTTTAGTATGGAGAAAACGCCATACTATAGCTCAGGGAAAAAGGTCAAAAAGTGATCTTTCAAACGCTGAAAAGTCACTGAACAGCATGTTCAGGCTGTTTATAGTGTAATCTGTTGAAAAAATGGTCTAAAAAGTCAATATTTTGAGCATTTTAAGCCAAAGTTTTGTATGGAGAAAAACGCCATACCATTGCTCAAGGAAAAAGGTCAAAAAGTGATCTTTCAAACGCTGAAAAGTCACAGAACAGCATGTTCGAGCTGTTTATAGTGTAATCTGTTGAAAAATGGTCTAAAAGTCAATATTTTGAGCATTTGAGGCCAAAGTTTAGTATGGAGAAAAACGCCATACTATAGCTCAGGGAAAAAGGTCAAAAAGTGATCTTTCAAACGCTGAAAAAGTCACAGAACAGCATGTTTGGGCATTTTATAGTGTAATTTGTTGAAAAAAGGTCTAAAAAGTCAATATTTTGAGTGTTTGAGGCCAAAGTTTAGTATGGAGAAAACGCCATACTATAGCTCAGGGAAAAAGGTCAAAAAGTGATCTCCAAATACTGAAAAAGTCATTGAACAGCATGTTCAGGCTGTTTATAGTGTAGCCTGTTGAAAAAATGGTCTAAAAAGTCAATATTTTGAGCGTTTTAGGCCAAAGTTTAGTATGGAGAAAACGCCATACTATAGCTCAGGGAAAAAGGTCAAAAAGTGATCTTTCAAACGCTGAAAAAGTCACAGAACAGCATGTTCGAGCTGTTTATAGTGTAATCTGTTGAAAAATGGTCTAAAAAGTCAATATTTTGAGCATTTGAGGCCAAAGTTTTGTATGGAGAAAAACGCCATACTATAGCTCAGGGAAAAAGGTCAAAAAGTGATCTTTCAAACGCTGAAAAAGTCACAGAACAGCATGTTTGGGCATTTTATAGTGTAATTTGTTGAAAAAATGGTCTAAAAAGTCAATATTTTGAGTGTTTGAGGCCAAAGTTTAGTATGGAGAAAACGCCATACTATAGCTCAGGGAAAAAGGTCAAAAAGTGATCTCCAAATACTGAAAAAGTCATTGAACAGCATGTTCAGGCTGTTTATAGTGTAGCCTGTTGAAAAATGGTCTAAAAAGTCAATATTTTGAGCGCTTGAGGCCAAAGTTTAGTATGGAGAAAACGCCATACTATAGCTCAGGGAAAAAGGTCAAAAAGTGATCTTTCAAACGCTGAAAAAGTCACTGAACAGCATGTTCATGCTGTTTATAGTGTAGTCTGTTGAAAAAATCAACTAAAAGTCAATATTTTGAGCATTTTAAGCCAAAGTTTCAGTATGGAGAAAAAGTCCATACTATAGCTCAGGGAAAAAGGTCAAAAAGTGATCTTTCAAACGCTGAAAAAGTCATAGAACAGCATGTTCGGGCTGTTTATAGTGTAATCTGTTAAAAATATGGTCAAAAAAGTCAATATTTTGAGCATTTGAGGCGAAAGTTTAGTATGGAGAAAAACGCCATACTATAGCTCAGGGAAAAAAGGTCAAAAAGTGATCTTTCAAACGCTGAAAAAGTCACAGAACAGCATGTTTGGGCATTTTATAGAGTAATTTGTTGAAAAAGGTCTAAAAAGTCAATATTTTGAGTGTTTGAGGCCAAAGTTTAGTATGGACAAAAACGCCATATTATAGGTCAGGGAAAAAGGTCAAAAAGTGATCTCCCAAATACTGAAAAAGTCATTGAACACCATGTTCAGGCTGTTTACAGCAGAGCCTGTTGAAAAACAGTCGAAAAAGTCAATATTTTGAGCGCTTGAGGCCAAAGTTTAGTATGGAGAAAAACGCCATACTATAGCTCAGGGAAAAAGTTCAAAAAGTGATCTTTCAAACGCTGAAAAGTCACTGAACAGCATGTTGATGCTGTTTATACTGTAGTCTGTTGAAAAATCAACTAAAACTCAATATTTTGAGCATTTTAAGCCAAAGTTTCAGATGGAGAAAAACGCCATACTATAGCTCAGGAAAAATGGTCAAAAGTAATCTCCAAATACTGAAAAGTCATAGAACAGCATGTTCGAGCTGTTTATAGTGTAATCTGTTGAAAAATGGTCTAAAACGCCAATATTTTGAGCGCTTGAGGCCAAAGTTTAGTATGGAGAAAAACGCCATACTATAGCTCAGGGAAAAAGGTCAAAAAGTGATCTTTCAAACGCTGAAAAAGTCAAGGAACAGCATGTTTGGGCATTTTATAGTGTAATTTGTTGAAAAAAGGTCTAAAAAGTCAATATTTTGAGTGTTTGAGGCCAAAGTTTCAGATGGAGAAAAACGCCATACTATAGCTCAGGGAAAAATGTTCAAAAAGTGATCTCTCCAAATACTAAAAAAGTCATTGAACAGCATGTTCAGGCTGTTTATAGTATAGCCTGTTGAAAAAATGGTCTAAAAAGTCAATATTTTGAGCGCTTTTAGGCCAAAGTTTAGTATGGAGTAAAACGCCATACTATAGCTCAGGGAAAAAGGTCAAAAAGTGATCTTTCAAACGCTGAAAAAGTCACTGAACAGCATGTTCGGCTGTTTATAGTGTAATCTGTTGAAAAATGGTCTAAAAAGTCAATATTTTGAGCATTTGAGGCCAAAGTTTAGTATGGAGAAAAACGCCATACTATAGCTCAGGGAAAAAGGTCAAAAAGTGATCTTTCAAACGCTGAAAAAGTCATAGAACAGCATGTTTGGGCATTTTATAGAGTAATTTGTTGAAAAATGGTCAAAAAAGTCAATATTTTGAGCATTTGAGGCGAAAGTTTAGTATGGAGAAAAACGCCATACTATAGGTCAGGGAAAAAAGGTCAAAAAGTGATCTCCCAAATACTGAAAAAGTCATTGAACAGCATGTTCAGGCTGTTTATAGTGTAGCCTGTTGAAAAATGGTCTAAAAAGTCAATATTTTGAGCGTTTGAGGCCAAAGTTTAGTATGGAGAAAAACGCCATACTATAGCTCAGGGAAAAAGGTCAAAAAGTGATCTTTCAAACGCTGAAAAGTCACTGAACAGCATGTTGATGCTGTTTATAGTGTAATCTGTTGAAAAAATGGTCTAAAAAGTCAATATTTTGAGCATTTTAAGCCAAAGTTTCGTATGGAGAAAAACGTCATACTATAGCTCAGGAAAAAAATGGTCAAAAAGTAATCTCTCAAACGCTGAAAAAGTCATAGAACAGCATGTTCGAGCTGTTTATAGTGTAATCTGTTGAAAAATGGTCTAAAAAGTCAATATTTTGAGCATTTGAGGCCAAAGTTTAGTATGGAGAAAACGCCATACTATAGCTCAGGGAAAAAGGTCAAAAAGTGATCTTTCAAACGCTGAAAAAGTCATTGAACAGCATGTTCAGGCTGTTTATAGTGTAATTTGTTGAAAAAATGGTCTAAAAAGTCAATATTTTGAGCGTTTGAGGCCAAAGTTTAGTATGGAGAAAACGCCATACTATAGCTCAGGGAAAAAGGTCAAAAAGTGATCTTTCAAACGCTGAAAAAGTCACTGAACAGCATGTTCAGGCTGTTTATAGTGTAATCTGTTGAAAAATGGTCTAAAAAGTCAATATTTTGAGCATTTTAGGCCAAAGTTTAGTATGGAGAAAAACGCCATACTATAGCTCAGGGGTAAATGGTCAAAAAGTGATCTTTCAAATACTGAAAAAGTCATTGAACAGCATGTTCAGGCTGTTTATAGTGTAATCTGTTGAAAAATGGTCTAAAAAGTCAATATTTTGAGCGCTTGAGGCCAAAGTTTAGTATGGAGAAAACGCCATACTATAGCTCAGGGAAAAAGGTCAAAAAGTGATCTTTCAAACGCTGAAAAAGTCACAGAACAGCATGTTTGGGCTGTTTATAGTGTAATTTGTTGAAAAATGGTCTAAAAAGTCAATATTTTGAGTGTTTGAGGCCAAAGTTTAGTATGGAGAAAAACGCCATACTATAGCTCAGGAAAAATGTTCAAAAAGTGATCTTCCAAATACTAAAAGAGTCATTGAACAGCATGTTCAGGCTGTTTATAGTGTAATCTGTTGAAAAAATGGTCTAAAAAGTCAATATTTTGAGCATTTTAGGCCAAAGTTTAGTATGGAGAAAAACGCCATACTATAGCTCAGGGAAAAAGGTCAAAAAGTGATCTTTCAAACGCTGAAAAAGTCACAGAACAGCATGTTCGGGCTGTTTATAGTGTAATCTGTTGAAAAATGGTCTAAAAAGTCAATATTTTGAGCATTTGAGGCCAAAGTTTAGTATGGAGAAAACGCCATACTATAGCTCAGGGAAAAAGGTCAAAAAGTGATCTTTCAAACGCTGAAAAAGTCACAGAACAGCATGTTTGGGCATTTTATAGAGTAATTTGTTGAAAAAAGGTCTAAAAAGTCAATATTTTGAGTGTTTGAGGCCAAAGTTTAGTATGGAGAAAAACGCCATATTATAGGTCAGGGAAAAAAGGTCAAAAAAGTGATCTCCCAAATACTGAAAAAGTCATTGAACAGCATGTTCAGGCTGTTTACAGCAGAGCCTGTTGAAAAACAGTCTAAAAAGTCAATATTTTGAGCGCTTGAGGCCAAAGTTTAGTATGGAGAAAAACGCCATACTATAGCTCAGGGAAAAAGTTCAAAAAGTGATCTTTCAAACGCTGAAAAGTCACTGAACAGCATGTTGATGCTGTTTATACTGTAGTCTGTTGAAAAATCAACTAAAACTCAATATTTTGAGCATTTTAAGCCAAAGTTTCAGATGGAGAAAAACGCCATACTATAGCTCAGGAAAAATGGTCAAAAAGTAATCTCCAAATACTGAAAAAGTCATAGAACAGCATGTTCGAGCTGTTTATAGTGTAATCTGTTGAAAAATCGTCTAAAACGTCACTACTTTGAGCCTTTGAGGCCAAAGTTTAGTATGGAGAAAACGCCATACTATAGCTCAGGGAAAAAGGTCAAAAAGTGATCTTTCAAACGCTGAAAAAGTCAAGGAACAGCATGTTTGGGCATTTTATAGTGTAATTTGTTGAAAAAAGGTCTAAAAAGTCAATATTTTGAGTGTTTGAGGCCAAAGTTTAGTATGGAGAAAGACGCCATACTATAGCTCAGGGAAAATGTTCAAAAAGTGATCTCTCCACATACTTCAAAAAGTCATTGAACATCATGTTCAGGCTGTTTATAGTATAGCCTGTTGAAAAAATGGTCTAAAAAGTCAATATTTTGAGCGTTTGAGGCCAAAGTTTAGTATGGAGAAAAACGCCATACTATAGCTTAGGGAAAAAGGTCAAAAAGTGATCTTTCAAACGCTGAAAAGTCACAGAACAGCATGTTCGGGCTGTTTATAGTGTAATCTGTTGAAAAATGGTCTAAAAAGTCAATATTTTGAGCATTTTTGAGGCCAAAGTTTAGTATGGAGAAAAACGCCATACTATAGCTCAGGGAAAAAGGTCAAAAAGTGATCTTTCAAACGCTGAAAAAGTCACAGAACAGCATGTTTGGGCATTTTATAGTGTAATTTGTTGAAAAAAGGTCTAAAAAGTCAATATTTTGAGTGTTTGAGGCCAAAGTTTAGTATGGAGAAAACGCCATACTATAGCTCAGGGAAAAAGGTCAAAAAGTGATCTCCCAAATACTGAAAAAGTCATTGAACAGCATGTTCAGGCTGTTTATAGTAGAGCCTGTTGAAAAACAGTCTAAAAAGTCAATATTTTGAGCGCTTTGAGGCCAAAGTTTAGTATGGAGAAAAACGCCATACTATAGCTCAGGGAAAAAGGTCAAAAAGTGATCTTTCAAACGCTGAAAAGTCACTGAACAGCATGTTGATGCTGTTTATAGTGTAATCTGTTGAAAAAATCAACTAAAAGTCAATATTTTGAGCATTTTAAGCCAAAGTTTTGTATGGAGAAAACGCCATACTATAGCTCAGGGAAAAAGGTCAAAAAGTGATCTTCAAACGCTGAAAAAGTCATAGAACAGCATGTTCGAGCTGTTTATAGTGTAATCTGTTGAAAAATGGTCTAAAAAGTCAATATTTTGAGCATTTGAGGCCAAAGTTTAGTATGGAGAAAAACGCCATACTATAGCTCAGGGAAAAAGGTCAAAAAGTGATCTTTCAAACGCTGAAAAAGTCACAGAACAGCATGTTTGGGCATTTTATAGAGTAATTTGTTGAAAAAAGGTCTAAAAAGTCAATATTTTGAGTGTTTGAGGCCAAAGTTTAGTATGGACAAAACGCCATATTATAGGTCAGGGAAAAAGGTCAAAAAGTGATCTCCCAAATACTGAAAAAGTCATTGAACACCATGTTCAGGCTGTTTACAGCAGAGCCTGTTGAAAAACAGTCTAAAAAGTCAATATTTTGAGCGCTTGAGGCCAAAGTTTAGTATGGAGAAAACGCCATACTATAGCTCAGGGAAAAAGTTCAAAAAGTGATCTTTCAAACGCTGAAAAGTCACTGAACAGCATGTTGATGCTGTTTATACTGTAGTCTGTTGAAAAATCAACTAAAACTCAATATTTTGAGCATTTTAAGCCAAAGTTTCAGATGGAGAAAAACGCCATACTATAGCTCAGGAAAAATGGTCAAAAGTAATCTCTCCAAATACTGAAAAGTCATAGAACAGCATGTTCGAGCTGTTTATAGTGTAATCTGTTGAAAAATGGTCTAAAACGCCAATATTTTGAGCGCTTGAGGCCAAAGTTTAGTATGGAGAAAAACGCCATACTATAGCTCAGGGAAAAAGGTCAAAAAGTGATCTTTCAAACGCTGAAAAAGTCAAGGAACAGCATGTTTGGGCATTTTATAGTGTAATTTGTTGAAAAAAGGTCTAAAAAGTCAATATTTTGAGTGTTTCAGGCCAAAGTTTCAGATGGAGAAAGACGCCATACTATAGCTCAGGGAAAATGTTCAAAAAGCGATCTCTCCAAATACTAAAAAATTTCATTGAACAGCATGTTCAGGCTGTTCATAGTATAGCCTGTTGAAAAAATGGTCTAAAAAGTCAATATTTTGAGCTTTTAAGCCCAAGTTTCGTATGGAGTAAAAGTCCATACTATAGCTCAGGGAAAAAGGTCAAAAAGTGATCTTTCAAACGCTGAAAAAGTCACAGAACAGCATGTTCGGGCTGTTTATAGTGTAATCTGTTGAAAAATGGTCTAAAAAGTCAATATTTTGAGCATTTTAGGCCAAAGTTTAGTATGGAGAAAAACGCCATACTATAGCTCAGGGAAAAAGGTCAAAAAGTGATCTTTCAAACGCTGAAAAAGTCACAGAACAGCATGTTTGGGCATTTTATAGAGTAATTTGTTGAAAAAAGGTCTAAAAAGTCAATATTTTGAGTGTTTGAGGCCAAAGTTTAGTATGGACAAAAACGCCATATTATAGGTCAGGGAAAAAGGTCAAAAAGTGATCTCCCAAATACTGAAAAAGTCATTGAACACCATGTTCAGGCTGTTTACAGCAGAGCCTGTTGAAAAACAGTCGAAAAAGTCAATATTTTGAGCGCTTGAGGCCAAAGTTTAGTATGGAGAAAAACGCCATACTATAGCTCAGGGAAAAAGTTCAAAAAGTGATCTTTCAAACGCTGAAAAGTCACTGAACAGCATGTTGATGCTGTTTATACTGTAGTCTGTTGAAAAATCAACTAAAACTCAATATTTTGAGCATTTTAAGCCAAAGTTTCAGATGGAGAAAAACGCCATACTATAGCTCAGGAAAAATGGTCAAAAGTAATCTCCAAATACTGAAAAGTCATAGAACAGCATGTTCGAGCTGTTTATAGTGTAATCTGTTGAAAAATGGTCTAAAACGCCAATATTTTGAGCGCTTGAGGCCAAAGTTTAGTATGGAGAAAAACGCCATACTATAGCTCAGGGAAAAAGGTCAAAAAGTGATCTTTCAAACGCTGAAAAAGTCAAGGAACAGCATGTTTGGGCATTTTATAGTGTAATTTGTTGAAAAAAGGTCTAAAAAGTCAATATTTTGAGTGTTTCACCAAAGTTTCAGATGGAGAAAGACGCCATACTATAGCTCAGGGAAAAATGTTCAAAAAACGATCTCTCCAAATACTAAAAAAAAGTCATTGAACAGCATGTTCAGGCTGTTCATAGTATAGCCTGTTGAAAAAATGGTCTAAAAAGTCAATATTTTGAGTGTTTTAGGCCAAAGTTTAGTATGGAGTAAAAGTCCATACTATAGCTCAGGGAAAAAGGTCAAAAAGTGATCTTTCAAACGCTGAAAAAGTCACTGAACAGCATGTTCGGGTGTTTATAGTGTAATCTGTTGAAAAATCATCTATAAAGTCAATATTCTGAGCATTTTAAGCCAAAGTTTAGTATGGAGAAAAACGCCATATTATAGGTCAGGGAAAAAGGTCAAAAAGTGATCTTTCAAACGCTGAAAAAGTCACAGAACAGCATGTTCGGGCTGTTTATAGTGTAATCTGTTGAAAAATGGTCTAAAAAGTCAATATTTTGAGCATTTGAGGCCAAAGTTTAGTATGGAGAAAACGCCATACTATAGCTCAGGGAAAAAGGTCAAAAAGTGATCTTTCAAACGCTGAAAAAGTCACAGAACAGCATGTTTGGGCATTTTATAGAGTAATTTGTTGAAAAATCAACTAAAAAGTCAATATTTTGAGTGTTTGAGGCCAAAGTTTAGTATGGAGAAAAACGCCATACTATAGCTCAGGGAAAAAGGTCAAAAAGTGATCTCCAAATACTGAAAAGTCATTGAACAGCATGTTCAGGCTGTTTATAGTGTAGCCTGTTGAAAAATGGTCTAAAAGTCAATATTTTGAGCATTTGAGGCCAAAGTTTAGTATGGAGAAAACGCCATACTATAGCTCAGGGAAAAAGGTCAAAAAGTGATCTTTCAAACGCTGAAAAAGTCACAGAACAGCATGTTCGGCTGTTTATAGTGTAATCTGTTGAAAAATGGTCTAAAAAGTCAATATTTTGAGCATTTGAGGCCAAAGTTTAGTATGGAGAAAACGCCATACTATAGCTCAGGGAAAAAGGTCAAAAAGTGATCTTTCAAACGCTGAAAAAGTCACAGAACAGCATGTTTGGGCATTTTATAGTGTAATTTGTTGAAAAAATGGTCTAAAAAGTCAATATTTTGAGTGTTTGAGGCCAAAGTTTAGTATGGAGAAAAACGCCATACTATAGCTCAGGGAAAAAAGTCAAAAAGTGATCTTTCAAATACTGAAAAAGTCATTGAACAGCATGTTCAGGCTGTTTATAGTATAGCCTGTTGAAAAAATGGTCTAAAAAGTCAATATTTTGAGCATTTTAGGCCAAAGTTTAGTATGGAGAAAACGCCATACTATAGCTCAGGGAAAAAGGTCAAAAAGTGATCTTTCAAACGCTGAAAAAGTCACAGAACAGCATGTTCGGGCTGTTTATAGTGTAATCTGTTGAAAAATGGTCTAAAAAGTCAATATTTTGAGCATTTGAGGCCAAAGTTTAGTATGGAGAAAAACGCCATACTATAGCTCAGGGAAAAAGGTCAAAAAGTGATCTTTCAAACGCTGAAAAAGTCACAGAACAGCATGTTTGGGCATTTTATAGAGTAATTTGTTGAAAAAAGGTCTAAAAAGTCAATATTTTGAGTGTTTGAGGCCAAAGTTTAGTATGGACAAAACGCCATATTATAGGTCAGGGAAAAAGGTCAAAAAGTGATCTCCCAAATACTGAAAAAGTCATTGAACACCATGTTCAGGCTGTTTACAGCAGAGCCTGTTGAAAAACAGTCGAAAAGTCAATATTTTGAGCGCTTGAGGCCAAAGTTTAGTATGGAGAAAACGCCATACTATAGCTCAGGGAAAAAGTTCAAAAAGTGATCTTTCAAACGCTGAAAAGTCACTGAACAGCATGTTGATGCTGTTTATACTGTAGTCTGTTGAAAAATCAACTAAAACTCAATATTTTGAGCATTTTAAGCCAAAGTTTCAGATGGAGAAAAACGCCATACTATAGCTCAGGAAAAATGGTCAAAAAGTAATCTCTCCAAATACTGAAAAGTCATAGAACAGCATGTTCGAGCTGTTTATAGTGTAATCTGTTGAAAAATGGTCTAAAACGCCAATATTTTGAGCGCTTTGAGGCCAAAGTTTAGTATGGAGAAAAACGCCATACTATAGCTCAGGGAAAAAGGTCAAAAAGTGATCTTTCAAACGCTGAAAAAGTCAAGGAACAGCATGTTTGGGCATTTTATAGTGTAATTTGTTGAAAAAAGGTCTAAAAAGTCAATATTTTGAGTGTTTGAGGCCAAAGTTTCAGATGGAGAAAAACGCCATACTATAGCTCAGGGAAAATGTTCAAAAAGCGATCTCTCCAAATACTAAAAAAAGTCATTGAACAGCATGTTCAGGCTGTTCATAGTATAGCCTGTTGAAAAAAATGGTCTAAAAAGTCAATATTTTGAGCATTTTAGGCCAAAGTTTAGTATGGAGTAAAAGTCCATACTATAGCTCAGGGAAAAAAGGTCAAAAAAGTGATCTTTCGAAACGCTGAAAAAGTCACAGAACAGCATGTTCGGGCTGTTTATAGTGTAATCGGTTGAAAAAAGGGTCTAAAAATTCAATATTTGGAGCATTTCAGGCCAAAGTTTAGTCTAGAGAAAAAAGCCATTCTATAGCTCAGGGAAAAAGGTCAAAAAGTGATCTTTCAAACGCTGAAAAAGTCACAGAACAGCATGTTTGGGCATTTTATAGAGTAATTTGTTGAAAAAAGGTCTAAAAAGTCAATATTTTGAGTGTTTGAGGCCAAAGTTTAGTATGGACAAAAACGCCATATTATAGGTCAGGGAAAAAGGTCAAAAAGTGATCTCCCAAATACTGAAAAAGTCATTGAACACCATGTTCAGGCTGTTTACAGCAGAGCCTGTTGAAAAACAGTCGAAAAAGTCAATATTTTGAGCGCTTGAGGCCAAAGTTTAGTATGGAGAAAACGCCATACTATAGCTCAGGGAAAAAGTTCAAAAAGTGATCTTTCAAACGCTGAAAAGTCACTGAACAGCATGTTGATGCTGTTTATACTGTAGTCTGTTGAAAAATCAACTAAAACTCAATATTTTGAGCATTTTAAGCCAAAGTTTCAG